>NW_023615017.1:0-60001 GCF_013339695.2 Rhipicephalus sanguineus
GTTTCCTCCATCGAGTCATTCGTTTTCACGATACGGCACGTTGTTCCAGAGCCCTACGCCGCATTCCTTGACGAGTTTCCATCCCTTACCATTGCACCTGACTGGACTAAACCTGTATGCCATAACGTGGAACATCACATCATCACTCGAGGCCCACCATGCCATGCATCGCCTCGTCGCCTAGCACCAGAGAAATTAACCATAGCCAAAAACGAATTCGAACATATGCTGGAGATTGGTATTGCTCGTCCTTCATGCAGTGTATGGTCGTCACCTCTACATATGGTACCCAAGAAAAGCGGTGATTGGCGTCCATGTGAAGACTATCGTGCACTGAACGCAGCCACAATTCCTGATAGATACCCCGTGCCAAACATTCAGGATTTTACGGCCAGCCTTCACGGAGCGAAAATATTTTCCAAGATTGATCTGGCAAAAGCATATCATCAGATTCCCATGGCTCCGGAAGATATTCCCAAAACCGCCATCACAACTCCCTTTGGATTGTTTGAATTTCTCTGAATGCCATTTGGCCTCAAGAATGCTGCGCAGACATTCCAACGATTTATTGACGTAGTCGTCCGTGGGTTACCATTTGTGTTCGCTTACATTGATGACATCCTGGTAGCTAGCTCGTCAAAAGAAATTCATCACGAACACCTCCGTTTGCTTTTTAATCGACTTCAGGAGCATGGTCTTGTGATTAATTCGGAGAAGTGCCAATTCGGTGTGACATCCCTGGAGTTTCTTGGACACATTGTAAACAGTGATGGCATCGAGCCCGTTCCTGCCAAGGTTCAAGCTATTATAAAATTACCCTCGTCCAAACTCAGACAGCTCCGACGTTTTCTCGGTATGGTAAATTTCTACAGGCGTTTCATCCCTGCTTGTGCCACAACGCTTAAAGCACTCGAAGACCTGCTGGCTCACGCGAAATCAGCCGCATCAACACCAGCCTGGACTGACGCCACAGAACAACCTTTTTCTGGCATAAAGGACAAACTGGCTGAAGTAACACTCTTAACACATCCGAAGCACGATGCCCCCACCAGTCTTATGGTGAATGGTTCTGGTGTCGCAGTTGGAGGAGTTCTTTAGCAGTTCATTAACGGCTATTGGAAACCTCTCGGATTTTTCTCGAAGAAGCTGTCCGGACCCGAGACGCGCTACAGTGTTTTTGGCCGCGAACTTCTTGCATGTTACCTCGCCGTGAAGCACCTTCGCTATTTTCTCGAAGGGCGTCGTTTCACCTTGTTCACCGACCATAAGCCACTGACTTGTGCGCTGAACTCGGGAGGAACGAACTACTCGCCTAGAGCGACCAGGCGGTTGGCTTACCTTGCTGAGTTTTCAATGCAGGTTGAGCACGTCAAGGGCGCGATGAATATTCCGGCCGATGCACTAAGTCGAGTCGAAGGAATAAAACATGCACAGGTGACAGACGAACAGCTGGCATCAGCGCAGTTGGAGGATGAAGAACTTCAGAACATACGTACATCGACGAGTTTGCAGTTCGAAAATTTACCTCTACCTGGCACTACCCTAACCCTGACGTGCGACATGTCGACTGGCTCGCCAAGGCCTTTTGTACCGCTCACCTTAAGGCGAAGAATATTCGAACATTTTCATTCTTTTTCCCATCCTGGTATTAAAGCAACGCAGAAACTCGTCAATGAACGTTACGTGTGGCCTGGAATGAACGCTGATCTGAGAAAGTGGGCTCGAGCATGTCTGCCTTATCAGTGATGCAAAATACAACGACATACCAGAAGTCCTTTTCAAAAATTTCTACTTCCCGGCGACCGTTTCCTCAAGGTACACATAGACATCGTCGGACATTTTCCTCCTTCTAAAGGATATCGTTACCTTCTTACAATCGTCGACAGGTTCACCAGGTGGCCAGAAGCAGCACCAATCAGCGATATTACAGCCGAAACCATCGCCAACGCTTTCGTTAACACGTGGGTATCGCGATTTCGAGTTCCAGAAGAAGTGGTTACCGACCGAGGCAGACAATTTGAATCTGCATTCTTCCACCACCTCTCACGGCTTTTAGGAATGCACCATCAGCGTATCACCGCGTATCATCCTCAAGCAAATGGCCTGGTTGAGCGATTTCACAGGCAATTGAAAGCAGCGCTAATGGCTCATGGTGACACTGAACACTGGATTGACGCTTTGCCTCTGGTACTTCTTGGTATACGAAGTACATTTAAAGAAGACCTTCAATGTGCTGCAGCGCAGTTAGTCTACGGCACTTCACTGCGGTTGCCTGCTGAGTTCATCTGCCAACAGCCTTCTCAGGAAAACAAGCTGGATACCCCGTCTTATCTGAAACGCTTGCAAGATGTTTTCAAGGCAATTCGTCCAGTGGCGCCGCGGCATAAGTCGACACACAAGCCGTTCCTCTTCAAGGATTTACAAACCGCCACTCACGTTTTTCTTCGAACAGATGCAGTTCGCAAATCGCTACAACCACCGTACACTGGACTGCACTTGGTGATCGAGCGACAAGACAAGCATTTCACAATTCGTGTGGGCGTCAGAGAAGAGTGTCCATCGACAGGCTCAAGCCCGCTTATGTACAGACCTCCGCGAACGATACCATCTTTCCTGTTTCTACTCTTGACTCTTCCACTTTCATGAAGCCATCCACATCAAAGAAAAAGCATGTACATTGGTCTGACCAAGACTCCGTCTATATGGCGGGGTGGGGGGTCCTGTCGCGTGCTGGCGTACCGAGGCACCGACGACGACGAGGTCAGCGGAGGCGCGTGCAGGGCGAGCGCTTGGGCATCAAAATAAAGCTGTTGGTTTTCGTACGTCAGTGTAGCAGCATCGTTCTTCTTCTACCTCTCCGCTACAAGTACAAACCATCACTCCCTTAACTTTTTTTCCATTACCTAGACAGACAGGTTATGCGAGTAAAATGACAGCGGGTGTTCGCCAAATATACGTTTGTCTAGATGTGGTCATAGCAGATATATATCGTTTATCCAGAGCGGGCGACAGAATCGCCCTGCAGCTGCTGCTGTACAATTTATATAAATTTCCCAGAAAGCTACGTCCGTTGCATTTCCAAAGACGCGATCGAGCAACAGTTGGTGAATGTTACACGTCCACTCTCTCAGAACCAGACTGCTACAGAGCCGCTATGCTGGGTACGTACACGAAAAGATCGACCGAAGATGTGTACGACACATCAGATGGAGCACTTCCCTTCCAACTACAGCTAATCGCTGAAGACGACCTCGGAGAAACGCCTGCCAGGAGAAAAGAATCACTGGAGAAGCTATCCAAGCTGATATCAGGTGAGTGGCTAAGGAAACTTATGTAGCTCGTGCGCCACGAAATTAATCGCCTTAGCTCGGCGAAACGTATATAATGAAGACGCCTTGAGAAAACCGCCATGTATTAGCTCTCACGCTTTATAAGATGTCAGCGGATAGAAGAGGGACATATTAAAGGAGCGCTGCAGCACCTTTTGAACATGGTCAGAAAGTGCTGCCGACTGGTAATCGAGGCTCTTGCGAACATGTGAGCCAAATACAGTACAGCACACGGCATAGAATTTAAAATTAAATTTCAAAGTCAACTGGAAATCACCCGCTCTTCTCTCGACAAATGATGCCACATACCCAAAATCAACTACGTCACATGCCCAAATGCACATGGATATGGCCATTGTCTGATTTGAGCATCGTCAGCTGCTTAGCTACCGCTGCACAGTTATTGTTGAGCGCGAAATTTGACGCACCGTGCCAGCACAAACGGTCCAGCTCCGCCATAGGATTGCCCCACTAAAGACACTTCATCCACCTTTCCTGAAATCACATCACACTACAGACTAAGCAAGAGAAAATTCCCGCCACCAACTCCAAGTTGAACAAGGCCCAGTCTGTCACGTTTAGGCTCTTACAGACACGGAACATACATCACCCCCAGAACGCTCAATCGGATCGATTCCAGTTTCCTGCCGTCGTGCTCTAAGTGTGGGCACGAGTGCTGTTCTTTCGATCATATGCTGTGGCTATGCCCGTCCAACGCGGGCTCCAACCTAAAAAGACAAGGCCGAATTGGATAACCTATTGCAAAGCACGGCCTTTTTTTACACATCAATTACACGCGGTCCAGAGGGCCCCTGCCGTCGCTGATAGTCACCATGGTCCGGTTCCGTCATGGGTGGAGCCACCAACTTGATTGATTTGGGGAGTCTCCGGCTCACATTTATAATTTTCCTCAGGATTTTTTCAATAAAACGTATTGTCACTGTCACTGCTGCGACTTGCCAGCGCCGCGCTCTACCAAGCACGCTCGTGATCACACTGAAAGTGCACCGCGCGTTCAAAGAAAACAAGGAAAGAAAGTGCTCAAAGTCGTGACGCGCGCAGCGGACGTAGCTTCTTGCGTCCTTGCCATCCTCCCCTCCTGTGTAGCTTTCAGTGCGCTCGCTGGGACGAAAGCACATAAGAAGCGAGCGTGGGACAAATACCTACAGTTCAGCTCGTACTTGACGGATTCTAAAATGTTTTATTGCGATAGCAATTATATGGACAGTCTCGGCTGGATTTTGCCGTCGCCGTCGCCGCCGTCATGCACCGTATATGTATAAGTATATATATATATATATATATATATATATATATATATATATATAAAAGCCCCAAAGAAAAATAATTCAGAAAAATGCTTCCGAAGCGCGGAATCGAACCAGGGACCTCCTCCTCCGCAGCGAGAGGCGCTAGCTACTACGCCACGATACGCAGATCCTCCACGTAGGTAACAACGAGCGTTATATACACATCCTTTACCGCTGGACGGACTCAGAGACGGTTGCGCTTATAAGCGTTTCTTCATTACCAGCGAGATGGCGGTAGGAGTGCGACAGGCGCATTTAAAAGTAGTCGGCGAGCTCGCTCTCTTCCTGTTATACTTGCGCAGGTAGAACCTTGCCCTTCCGCTGTCTGCTCGCGCGGTTTTCTTGTGCTGAGGGGAAGAGGGATGTTTCACGCTTTCACCGTGATGTCCGCGCTCATGTTACGGAGCGTACGAAAGCCACTCGAGCTCAAGGGACGCCGCTAAACGAACAAACAGAAGATGAGCGCGAACTATCAAGTGTCACAGCTCGACACTTGAAGCACGCTAGTTTCATTCGCTGCTTCGGCCGCCTTTGCAACAGGAGCGCTGTTCAAACTGAGAGTATCCATTGGCGAGCCTCGCTTCATATAGCATTAGTTTCTTGCTATCGCATTCATTGCTTCGGCCTTGCGGCGAAACTGTGACTTTTTTTTTGGCGACAGTCGATACGTGAGGCAGTAAACTCAGACAGTGGGGTCATTCGATGATTGCTTGGAAAAGTGTTGCAGGGCCCTTTAAGAATGAGGTATGCAGGGAGTTTAACCACAGTGTTGGACGGCAGGTCATATTGAGTTTGGGTAAAAGGGCAGATGTACGGCGCTCTAAGATTAATTCTTAACGCCGGACAGGGGCCGCTCGCCGGTGGACAGATACAGCCAATATCTACGCGTTCGCGGCATCCCCAGCAAGCAAGCCAAGCAAGCCTCGCTCCCTATTGCATATACACCAGAGCACGCCTGTCTCGCACCCAGGCTGCTGGCGAGCCGAGCGGATACTCTCGCACCCAGACGCCGGGCTGACGGGGCTGCCAAGGTGTGCGCGGGCTGCACCAAGTAAACAGGGCAAGCTGCAGTGCTGAGGCTTTAAAGTGCGAAAAAGTACCCGTTCACGCCGCTTCAGCGTATAAGAGCTCGCCTGGGCACTACTGCGTCGTCTTTGGATGCCAAAACAAGCAACGCAACAAGAGGATATTAGCGTTGTCTGCGACGATTACGACGTGCCACGGAAATAGTGCCGGTGCGGTGTTTTCAGCTTCGCCACGAGTGGATTACTGTGATTCAAGCAAAAAAAAAAAAAAAAAAAACTAGGAGCCGAGTGAAAATGCGCGAGTAAATACACTAACTGCGTGTATTCTAGAGTGTGATGCCTACCTACCCACGTGAAAATGGGATGTGAATTCCCAGCTGGAAATCGGGTTTCCAGCCTGGTTTTCAGCTGGAAATGGCTCTTCAGGCTGGACATTTTCCATTCCCAGCTGGAAATACAATTTCCAGCTGGGAATGAAACCCATTCCAGGCTGGAAATGGTATTTCCAGCATGGATATGGAAATAATTCCCGACTGGAAAGCCATTTCCAGCTTGACGTTTCCAGTTCCAGTTGGGAAGTTATATTTCCAGCTGGAAATTTTTCCAGCTTCAGTTGGGAAATAATTTGCTCAGCATGAAATTTTCTTGTTTGAGCGAGGAAGTGGTTTAGTTGACAAAAGGAATTCCAGCTGCCGAAAGATTGATCTGCATACAATTAATTAAGTGATAGCAGATTAAGTGTATAATGCAGACCGTGCATTTGGACATGACTTAGAACAGTGGTTCTCAAATGGGGGTCCGCGAGGTCATTCTTCGGGGTCTGCAACACCCAATTAAGCTTGCAAAAAAAGAGAGAGCTTTTTGAAGGCCCACTATGTCCCGTGACAGCGGCCCCTTCTAGTTTTTGGTATGCTTCACTGCATTACAATTGTGCAGTGCGACGGAGCTGACTTATGTTTCTCCTTCATGAGGTGGCTGTAAAGTTTCTGTTGCAGTTTTCTACGACATTTGCGAGCATGCTTTTTCCAGGCTTGCATATGTGAAAAACAAATATCGTGATAAAGAGGTTGAATGTGGCTGCAGGCTAGAGAACTTATGGACAAGTTGTTCAGATCGAATTGACGTGGCACTTTTGCCTGACCATCTTGGCCACGTAGAAATAAAAGGAACCTATTTCACACGCTATATATTGCGTATAACCCACCCACCCTCTCTTCCTCTGACTGCAAGGGGTCCCCCTGAAACATCCATGTCTGAGAACCACATTGAATATCACATGGCACATAGGATACATTTTACAACCGGGATCTTCCGCACCCCGTAAGGCTGGGTTGCAAAAAAATTGAAAAATATATATGGCTGGGGTAACACGCACTTTTATTTGACCTTTTCAGTAGTCGTGCGCCCGGTCGACACGGCATTACAAATATGTTACAACTATATACGTCCAACCAGGCGCTTGCTCAGGTCATCATTGAGCCGTTGCGCCAATAGCTAGTGTTTAAACAATAGTAGTTACTTCCTTGTGAAAAGGGGCATTATTTTCAGCATTCGCCATTGCCTACCACGATCGAATAGCAGTGAACTTTGCTAACTTGCTCCCTCCGACGCCGCGGCCATGAAAAACGCCGCACTGCCGCGATTCCGCGATGTTTGTTGGCGTCTCAGTAGCTCTATTCTCGTATCATTTCTCGGTGACTTATGACGTTAATGCTAAATAATAACCTACTCTGTAATATAAATACAGCGTACAAAAGTTATGTTTCTTTTTTTAAGGTTAACACCATTAAAGACAGCGGTCCGATAGACCGCATAAATTATTATGTCGCCGCAGTCAGCCACAGTTTCGTACAGCACATGGCGGCTAGTCGTGGTGATATTGGTGATATCTGTGCGTGTGTGTGCTCGGTGTTCGCTACTCTAGGGAGTTTGCTTGATGAATATCTGTGCGACAGTTACATGGAATAGTTCTTTGTGGTCAGGTTTATCTCTGGAAAGTGTTACGAGTGATGACCAGCATGTTCGAGCGGTTTTTATTGCTGTACTGTGTGCGATGTCTTGGATACACCAGCGCCGATCAAGGGACAGCGATTTTCTCAGCTCTAATTGTTCCATTTGGAGGTAAGTTGCACTTATATATTTCAAGTATAAGTGAACGTTTGTCTCGAATGTTTGTGGGCTTTGTTATCACGATGTCATGTTACCTGGCTGCGTGTAATGTTTACATATGCGCGAAGTACACTACAGGCCGGTTTGTGTAAGCAGCCTTTGTCTCCAGTAGCCCTGTGCCGTGCAATGCTTGTGCCTACTGGTGCGCATGCGTCTATGCAACAAACGCGAGTAATTACATATGTTCGAGTGAACTCATTGGACGCCTATTCGGAGTAGTTTAAGGTCGATATAAATAATCGTTACATAGCACCTACAGTATGAACCGCAGTGCTCATCAGATCTTGCTCACCTTTGCTTTGCACTGCATTGACTTTTTTGTATTGTGGTACTGCTTTTGAAAGCTGTATTGATGCTGTTCATGTGATTTGGTAAAACTATACTTTTGCTAGAATTGCGTTTTATGGGTCATTGTGGTTTTGATGTTTGCTCATTATGTATAAATATATATTTTTTTTCAGGTGGTGTACGAGGATATGAGCAAACTCATTCTACATCTCGAGATATGTTCTAACACTTGCTACAAGCGTTCAAATAAATGCTGTTAAATTTCACCACCATGTTCTTTGACTGTGTGCAGTTCACTGGACGAACAGGTCCTGTAGGAACCATGCTAAGACGCATGCAATAGCCGCGAGGTCAAATCTGGAAACTCTTCCATTTCCAGCTGGGAATGAAGGATTCCAACTAGAAATTTTGCCATTTCCTGCTGGAAATATTTGCTGGAAATATTTCCATTCCCAACTGGAAATATTTCCATTCCCAGCTGGGTTATGGAACCTGGAAATTTTTCCAGGCTGGAAATTTTCCCATTTCCAGCTGGGAAATTTTCCAGCCTGGAAAGATTTCCAGGTTTCATAACCCAGCTGGGAATGGGAATCATTTTCACCTGGGTCAGTAAGAGACGGTTAGAGTATTGGTGGCAGAAAAGTAGAGATAAAGTACAAAAATAAATAATTGGGGAAAAGAAAAGGTCATTCTGCCTTAAGAGGCAGAGAGATGGACCGTGAATTTATAATTTTTGGTATAATAACATAGATTTAATCAATGTAGATAAGGCATTAGGACAACATGAAACAAGGAAGTTTTTTTTCTTCTTTCTTTTTTTTCGCCTTCGAGCCTGGTGGCAGACATGTCACCGCCCCGTTTTAAAGGGGACGCTCATAGCATCCATCCATCCATCCATATAAACCATGTATCGCAGTCAATAAAGGCAGTTCTTGTTCCATTCATCGTGGCGGCTGGAGTCTGAATGTCGTTGGCTTCTCAGCACCAGCATTCGCTAAAGACCCGGCTAAGGAATTGGCGCGACTACGTCGTAGGGTCCGGCGTCAACAGCGGAGCAGCAAGCTGTACACAGACAAGAGGAGAGCTGCCAAGGAACCTGGGATAGCTGCAGGCGACATTGTTCGTGTCAGGAAACCATCCGTTCGCTTTAAGGGCGACTGCTCTTTCTCTTCACCAACTAAAGTGTTGGAAAGGAAGGGACCTGCTTCTTACAGGCTTGAAGACGGCCGTACGTGGAATGCCTCCAAGCTTTCCAGGGTCCCAGAGGGGGGTGATTCCCACCAGTCGCAGCCGCAGTCTCCTGGCGTACTGCAACCTGCCGTGCCGCAGCCGCAGTCTCCTGGCGTAATGCAACCTGCCGTGCCGCAGCCGCTGTCTCCTGGCGTAGTGCAGTCTCCTGTGCTGCAGCCGCCTTCTGGGACGCAGTCGCCATCTTCGGGGGTACTGCAGCAGCCAACCTCAGCAGTACACCATTCAGAGCGGCCGACCCGAAGGCGCCGGCCACCAGCCTGGCTTCAAGACTATCAGACCAACTTTTAATTTACGGTCTGAAATTGTGTTTATTCTGTACTATGTAAATAAGTAGTGTAAATACTTGGGTTTTTGTTACTAATACGTACTAACAACTAACCACTAAAAATAAGGGGGGGAGTATGTTGTATTCAGTTTTGGTTTCGTTCTTCGTCCTTCATCCCCCAGGGGGCGCATTTACTCATTGCCATGGAAGCTTTTTTTTTTTTTTTTCTTCGAGCCTGGTGGCAGACATGTCACCGCCCCGTTTTAAAGGGGACGCTCATAGCATCCATCCATCCATATAAACCATGTATCGTAGTCAATAAAGGCAGTTCTTGTTCCATTCATCGTGGCGGCTGGAGTCTGACTCCCTTCCTTAGACATCACAAATAGCTGCCGAAAAGACGTGGCTAAAATTACCCGTCGGAGTCATCAGTTTAACTTGCTTTTGCACTCCCTGAACAACAACAGGCAGCGTCGTCGGCTGTCGTCATTCGTTTCTACGTGACGAAACACAACGTCAGGCTGACGTCAAAAACAGAAACCCCCGCAGTAAGTAAGTGGCCGTCGCGTAGGATGGCGCCACCGGGCCTTTGGCGAAAAAAGAACGGAACATATATATGATATAAATCATATAATGTCGCTGCCCGTCGCCCGATCAGCATCCATGGAGTGTGTGTGGCAGTCTGGTCTCGCGTCGACAGGGTTCTAGCATAATCTTGTGTTTGTCGTAGCCGCGTCGAACCCTTTGTGTTCCCGCGACGCAGAGAAAGCATGCGAAAAGGCCATGCGGAGTGAATATTACTGAGATACGTCGCGATTGCCCGTGCTGTTGATGGATGTGCGCGACGACCGTATGCAGTCATCGGTCCGCTGTGTTCAGGACCGACCAACATGTCTTGGAAAGCTGTCGTCGATAACAACGACGAGGACTCGCAGAGTGACGTCGCTTTTTTCCGACTCTGAAGCTGCCGGCTCGTCTCATTACATCCAAGGTGACGACGTCGAGAACAACACCCCGTGCAATGCGGCAGCGGTGGGGAGCCTAGACGATGCTTTCAAGGGCGCCAACTCGGGCCTGTTGCCGCTGGAGTCGTCGTATCGACTACCGAGCTCAAGTTTCTATGCTCGAAGAGTGACGTCTCCGAACGTTGCACTGACCGACATGCAAGAGCCTCGAAACAGTTGCATGGAACAGGACGGTGAGGACACCGCGAGCAGCCCTCGTTCGAGCGTCACAGATTCGGAAGGCCTGTCGTCACTCAGCGAGGGCTCGATGGAGGATTTGTCCGAGTCGGAGTCCATCACCGATGTGACACCGCTTCATTCGCCTTACATGTGTGACAGCCCCGTGCCCGCAGTGAAGTTGCCCGTCAGCAAACTAACGATGCAGGCAGGCTGCACAGCTGCTGCCGGCGACAGCAGCAGCGGGAGCGAGTCGGACAGAAGTTCCTTCAGTGGCGCCCGGCGCAAAAGCGCCGTGGCAGCAGGCAAGGTTCGCTTGGGAAGCCATCAGCGGGAACCTGTAGATCTGCAGCTTCTCGTGGACGCCATCAGGCGCCTCGAGGCGCATCAGTGCGAGCAGAGCCGGACGGCACGCAAAGAAGCCCCGGCCAAGGGGCGCAAGAATATGTCGTTCTCGAACGAAGAAGTCCAGCGCATCGACCGCGAAAACCAGCGACTCTTGAAGCGCATCCTGGCACAACAGAACCGACCGAGGCCAAAATTTGACTCAAGGACGCCGTCCCGCCTGGCGCCATCGGCAATCAACAGGCAGCGGCAGCAGCGGCAGATTGAAGTGGAAAACCTCGTAAGTTTCAGTGCTTGCACCATCCGCTCAATTCGTGTCTCTTCCCGAAGACTTGCACCGCTGCGTCGACGGAGAAAAGCGTCCAAGTATTATGTGGTCACTTAAGCAATTCAATTTGAGACTTGTGTGCTGATTGGCGAGAGGAAAGGTTTTGCGCAACACTGGCATTAGGGAGGTGTCAGCCGGTGCACTGCCGATCACTGTTAAGCCCCATTGGGATCGAATTTCTTAACAGTGACTGGCTCCCTTCCGCAGCCTGTGTAAAGGAGCCAACCACGATAAAGGAACTCGATCCAGATCATGCCCGATCGCGATCAAAAGCGACCGTGTGACACCGGTACGAGGTTTTCCGTCTTTCACTCAAGCAAACTGCGAGCGTGCAAGAGAGCCTAACCTGGTTTACAGAAGAACACTAGCATTGCTTGAGGCGCTGCATACAAAAAGACAAAATTCCTAGTAGCCCCGGGATCTGTTTTGCTTCATTTCTTGCAGTTTAACTGCAGTGCTAGCCAGGTATGAATAGTTGCCCTTCATGTTGAATTTATGTGGCAACAGGCTTTGCATCTGAAACGTGAATAATGAACTCCAGGTAAGTGCGATAATGTGGACCACCATGTCTGTTACCAAATTCAAGGAATAAAGAATTATCCGTATCATCGAGTCTGTGTTAAGAAATGATTACAGAGAAGGTTGCAACTAGATGCACTGTTGCACTTAGAATCAGCTTGTAAAATTTTGTGCAAGCAATGGCCGAGGAAGAAGGAACCTGTCATTCTTGTTTGTCTCATCCTTCGCACGAGTGACGAACTGAGAATTCAGTCGCACTGTGTGCAGTGAATCGCCTATTACATTAAGGATGAAAAATACATAATATCCAGCATGCCTCACTGGAGCAACGTGAATTTTGCCTTCAAGAGTAGGCGATCAACAGAGAAGTTTGTTGGTGTACTACACTTTTGTTAATTGCCGTAGAAGTACATGTGATGGACAAAGCCAGTAGTGACACCTTATGATGCAAAACCTAACCACAGACGCACAAAGATAACACTGCAGTGACTTGCATGCTTTACTTCACTGCTGATGTAAAAAAGCATGACCAGTTATATAATCATTAACTCGCTTTGCTTTTCTTCATATCGTTTTGACGAGAACACTGATGCGACTGAAAATTTTTGCGAAAGTATTGTAGTTGAATAAAATTCCACGAGATGTCGCTACCAGCTCTGCCACTGTCGTAAATGGCTATGGTAACCCATAACAAACATATACAGAGAGAAATCTTTAAACAAGCTAAAATTCTCTAACATCCGTTAAAAGTGATGTCCCTAAGGGGAAAAATCCAGGGCTTTATAACTTTCTTCAGACACATTTGTGTAGTGTTCAAACAAGACCAAAGACAAAACGTAAATGCTTGGTGATCACTGTTTTGACACTTGTGGCTTTCCTTGTTTCTCATTACTTTTGTGTGATGAGTACCTCACCCACTGCATGGCGCATGCTGCTGGCTCGTCCAAACATATTCTGCCAGTGATGTCAAGAATGCTCAAATCCCCAAGGGAAGCCAACCCCTGATGAGAAAAGTAGCTCAGCATGACAACACCCTCAGATATACATACAAGAACTGCTGCCAGAAAGAATAGCTAGACATTGTTGCCATGATGCAAATCTTTCCTACATATCCAAAGATCTGGAGAATGTGATTTCTTCAGGGCTTACAAAACAGCAGCCATGGAACTGCAAATTGCGCATACTGGCCTGCTGTGCATAGCGGGAGACAGGTTGAAATTTCTGCATAATAAGAAAGGCATTGTTTACCAAATAGTGCCACCATGCAGCAAAACATTTGTGGGAGATGACCCAAAGAACACCTGTCCAAAATAGTTACCGTGCTGCTCATTGCAGTGGCTGCTTCAATGAAAGTATGTGTCCTTTTGCACTTCTTATTTGAGCATTTCCTGAGCACTCCCCAAATTGCAAAGTGCAACAACTTACCCAGCTTCAGATTAGTAAGCAATGCTGTGCTTGTGGACAAAGTTGCAGGCAGACAGAGTAGAAAATTGCAGCTGTTTGTCACTTCGTGCTTTCCCAAAAGTTCATGCTATTAAAGCTTGTCAAAAAATGTGGGCAGTTGCGCTCAATGTGAAAGCTCTAGGAAGTGCGGAGCAGTGAGTCACTTGCCCTTCAGCGACACTTGCGTTTATGGGCAAGCGTTCACACTTGCCCGTGAACATGCGGCCTGCTCGGCGTCCATGGCAAGAAAGGAAACCTTCATATGTGATGCTCTGGCGTCATCTCCCCTCCTCCTCACCATTACTTCCCTTTTCCACCCCGTTGCTGTGCTATACTACACACGGCTATGCTGTGCCTTATCCTCCTCCTCGCCCGCACTTCCCTTTCCCCCCTTGCTTTACTGTACTGCACATGGCTATGCTTTACCTTCCTCCTCACTTTCCTTTTCTATCCCCCTTGTTATACTATGCTCTACATGGCCATGATATGTTTTACCCTTTCTCTGATCCTACCCTCTAATCTTTCCTCCTCACCCTCACTTCCCTACCCCAACTGCTGAACCCATGTCATTTCCCTACTCCTCATTCTCACTTCCATACTATCCATGGCTATGCTTTACATGGCTACGCTGTACATGGTTTCTGCCTGCATGACGCCATATATGGCTGTGCTATGCTTTACCATCTCCCCTCCTGCTTTCCCTCCTCTTCACCTTCACTTCATTTTCTCGCACACTTACTATACCATACTATACATGGCTACACTATATGTGGTTTTGCCTGCATGACATGGCTATGCTTTACCCTTTCCCCTCGTCCTCACCTCTTTTTCCTGCCCCCTTGCTATACATGGCTATGCTATACATTGTTTTGCCTATGTGACGACACGAGATGACAGCATACGACAGCCCAGGGCCCTTAAGTGCTCCGCACTTAAAACTAATCTTTCGTTCCTGTGTAGAATGTGACGGTAGCACAGCCGCACGTTTGCCTAGCACACTTTTCTTTAGTACTGGCTTTTCTACTACTTGCTGCTTTACTGCTGGTACCAATGCATGAAACATCAAAAATGTATTCAAGAGACACAGAAGCCACAACTTGCAGGGAAGAACTCGGAAAGAACCCACGCTTGTGCCTCCTAGTACAGTGGCAAGTTTAATGAAGCCTTAATCCTTGCAGTTTAATGTTAGCTAAGTAACCACACTTTGTAGGCACAATGACTTTGTGTTTGCATTTATAGGGACGCTAAAGTGAAACAATGAATCAGTTTATACTGACAAATTATTCTTGTAGCACTGTATTGTTGATTTTACCACCACAGGTTTATTAATAGAAGAGAAAATGGAAGTCAAAGTTTGATTTCTAAATCTCACACCAAAATCTCTGTGCACGAACGTCACTGTGATGTCATGGGTTTCAGTGTTCTTTCTTATGTAATTTGAAAACATTGGCTCAACTAAATTTTCCTAAAGATGGTGGGCTATATCTCTGTGTCCCTCGGAGAATTTCATTTTCACTGACCAAGAACCATGCAATAGACGCCATCAAAATCTATGACATCACAGCGAGTTGGTGCAGGAACTTCAGGGTGGTGTCGCATTTTCTTTTTTGCACACCTTCTGGCAGCAGAAGTTGTGCTTTTGGCATCATGAAAGAGTAATTTACTAGTAGAAGAACCGTTTTTCTCTTTAGCACGCCTTTAAGTTAAGCAAGCTTATTCCGTGTGTTGACTCTCACGCTGTGGTTCTCTTCACAACTCTCAGGCACTTCTCAAGAGAATCGAGTCTGCTAAGCCATCTCGTGAAGTCGCGCCCTCACAGGACCATGTGCAGAGAGCACGATCACATTCGCTCTCTCTGACACGCCATACTCTGCAGACTCCCCCCGTGATGGCGGCAGCAGTAGCACCACCTCTGTCAGGGGTCAAGCATTTCCCACCGCGCCAGAAACATCACTCACACTGAGATGGCCTTTGTGTAGTGAAAAATGCATCCCACCAAAGTTCCTGTTATGGCATTGCTGCGGACCTATGTACAGCTATTCCCCAAACATGCATTTTTTTTTTGTGTTGTTCTGCACTGTCGTCTAGTGCTGTGAAGAAGGGCCTACTCCTCCAAGAGGGCGACAATTGCTCGGGTTCAGTGGTGCAACATGGCTGAGCTTATGTTTCCTATAGCCTGGCGAACACGCAACCTTCTAATGTTAAGATGACACTCTCTGGTTATTTTGTTGTTCCTGTATCTCAAAGCAACACTTAATGGCCTGGCTATTTATTCACCATGTCAGACGTTTTGTATTGTTTCGATTGCAATTAACATATTGGCACAGATTTCCCCAAGTCATCTAACCACAGTAAATGAGATACCACCTCATCTACAACAAATGTGTTGTTTCACCATGGTTGACAGCTGATTGTGTACTGTGGATTGCTATTGGTTTTTGTACCTCTCCTTCACTCGGATACTAAATTGTAGGTGAGCAGCACTCCCTGAAACAGTTCAAGTGCTTTGGCTGCTGTGGTCAGTGGAGATAGTAACACTAGAGCAGTCTTTGAAGTGCTTTATATTTCATGTATTTATATCTTAGCAGAGCAATGCAGCAGGTAATGGAGCTTGTCAATGCTGCACTGTGATCAAGCTTGCTATTTGTGCTTGCCCGAGAATTTTGCCTGAAATGTGCATTTCAGTGTTGTAATGGAGTACGATCGCATGCATAATTCATTCCTTTCATTTGCGCAAGCGAAATTAGCCTGAGCAGCCAAAAGTGTGCGTCTGCTGTGCAACACGGCTAGCACACAGCTAAATCTGTACATCACTGAATTTGCTTATGTACATTGATTCGGTATGCTTACATGGTGCACCAATGTGTGGCTTTTGCAAAGCTCAAATATTAGCTCCAGTGGTGCGGCTGTCTAGGATTGATGAGCTCTTATGCTAAAGGGCAAAAGATGTGCTTTGGGGCAGTGTTGGCTATAAGATCGTGCTGCCTATTTGTTCTATGCTTACATCAGAGGCGTCTTAATTGGACCTCACAGTGGTGGCCGCGTGCAGTGTGACTGTAGATATGGGACTGGATACTTTGACATAGTGCGGCTGAATCTCACGATGAGAGGCATGTGCAGTGTGTTTGAAATGCTGTTACACAGGCAATTTCACAGGCTGTACCAACTTGTAATGCGCATAGAATTTTAATCCGGCTGTAGCCAGCACTTGTAAATAATGTTGTTAGAACACTTGGCTGTGCTTGTGCTTGAGGCAGATTCTTGGCAACTGCTTGTAACCTTGTGAAGTGTACATAGGCATTTTCTCTCTTTTTTAGCAGCATACGTACTAGAGCTTGGTGTGTGGAGTTCTGCAGCCAATTTTATTTTTGTACATAGACTTACGTAATGCTTGCGTAAAGTAGCACCCAAGTGTTGTACTTTTGCATTGCTCGTGTAACAGCTATGTAAAAATTGGCTCATAAATTATTTTGACATCAAATAAGGTAATTCAACTATCACAAGCATGAAACACGATGTCAAGGCCAAAAGTGAACAGAGTATTTTGGAAAGCCAACTCTCAGCTACATCAGTCCACGTGTACAGCTCCAACAAATCACATTTTTGTGTCACTCAGCTCTTTCTTGAAGGTGCATCGGGTTGCTTTATACAAGTCACGTTATCGATCCAAGTCAGCAAAAAATCTTAAAACAGTCTTCGATTGTGATAAGGATTCTGCGCTTCTTGTTGATATGCTGTGCTAGATGCACTGTTGTTCCCTTGCTGGCCGACAAGAGCAGGCTAGGAATGTGCTTTCAGAGGACAAATGCACACATCCTCTTAACTATACAGTGACACCATTTGACCAAGATGCAGACAGAAACGTAGAACGCACTTTCGTTAGGCCTATGAGCCTCAGAAAGGTAGCGAGCCCTTTAAAGGGAAACATTGCGTCAGTTTAGACAGATAAATTATTCTTTCAGAGCTCTGTTACTGTTATTGGCATCATGAGTTATTAGAAGAGGAAATGGTCAAAGTTTCATGTTTGACTTGCACACCTTTTCTCTCTTTACGTACATTGGTAATTGAAATCTTATATGTTAAGACATTGTGTTGACAAACGATACTGTATACCCAAGCAGACGCTGTCATTTTGTTCATCTAAGTCATGTAGGTGAGCTGGTGCTGGAGTTACCACCACTGGTAGTACCACTTACCAAGCCTCTTCTCATGCTTTCGGCATTGAGAAATTTAATTTATTAATGCAAGAAAAATCATTCTCAGTCATGTCACCGAATGGGAACCAATGGCACAGCTAGTGTACCTTGGGCTCATATGCTTGTTAACACTGCAGGGCTGGCACAGCTCTTTTGATGCAAGTGAATCATTGTCCTAGCTTCACTGACATGGGATTGGAAAGGCCTTCTGTGCCAACTACATTTGGTTCACCAAAATGCATTGAGCAAACATTAAATAAGCATTTCTAAACATTAAATAAGCAAACATTAAATAAACATTAAATAAGCAAACAGGGGTGTGTGCATACTCTTTTTACACAAATCTAGTGCTCTATGCTGTTCGAATTGCATTCACTATGAGGGTTCATTAATGGAAAATTGCAGGACATGTGCAAGGGGTTACTGATTTGAGAGGGATGGGTAGAAGTGACGACTGCTCCAAAAACACGGCAGTGGTTGTTCAAGAGGTTCTGCTCATTATGTTTCCTTGTCATTCACTAAAAACTACTCTTTCAGGCTGCTCTCAAAGCAACTCGACTGGCAGTTTCAACCATGTTTGCATCCCTGTAAAACTATGTAGCATCCTCTCCAACTTCACCGCTGTCGCTATCATGGTGCACCGTGTAATTTAAAGCACTCAGTTGCCTGCATCAAATTATGCAAGCCTACAAATGTGCTGGACTTTAGAAATGAGAAAATGTTCCATATACTGCATTCCCTAGGAAGTGCAAGTATAAACAAAAAAAGGAACGCAAATTGGGACTTAAAAAATTTCTTGGGGGTATTGAAACATTGTGTACTTCAACAGCCCTGGTAAATTTTACATGCAGAACAGGGAGTCCCTCTAAACTGTCCTTTTTCTTGCCTGTCAAGTGCTACGTATATCCAGAGTCGTAGGACACAAGACTCAGGCTATTTTCAGTTATTAGCAAAACAGCTGACCTCCATTCCACAAGGACATGCACAATTAGTATGAGTGCACAACTGCAAGCGATACTTCTATGAAACTTATTCGAATGGTGGCTTCCTTTTGCATTAGGAAGCCAGCAGTGTACAGGAACACATTATAATCATTACCAGTGTACTAAGGACTCGTTACTCTGGTTTTTACTTCTAAGCTTTGATCGAACTTCTTCAATCACATTCTCGCTTTCGATGGCTGGGAAGAGGTTATAGTATAGAAAGCTGTGTTGGCAAAAAGTGCATGCTAACGAATCTATACTTGCAATGATTTCTTCCATACTTGTGCTCCCAGAAGTAGCATTTTTATCTTCTTGCTCTCAAATTCCCATATAGATGCAGCTTTTTTTTACTCATTCCTAGAGCATAAAGCAGGCAGTGTTGGTGCAGTAGCCCCAAACAACTTGATAAGCATGTGAGACATTCAGAATGACCGCAAAGTTTATTTGTAAATAACCAGTTTCATTAATTTATTAACTGAGTGTGTGTGAAAGTACAATGTCAAACCGATGAGAGGCATTTGCACCATGTTTGGCACAACTGTTGAGCATTTAAAGCGGCAGACAGAATCACTGCTACCTAAATAGCAGTAATTTTGATGCATTGCTGAATGATAATCACCAGTGGAGGAAACCATCACACACTGCAGAGATGGTGACAGAAGTTTCATGTTTGTTATCCTTGTTTATAGCACAAATGGCAATGGTTGAGAAAGACCTTGCAAAGGAGGCTTGTAATAGCACGCGGCAGCAATCTGGAGCCCTTCATAAAAATATTCAATTGGCAGTCCAACTAGCTTGCGAGAATTTACATTTCCTCAACATTTTAGTTCAGCATAGTGGAGACAACTTGTGCCTATAATTTTGTGGAATCCTCTGGCTTGCGTGGCTGATGCCTAGGGGTTGACAGCTTGTTTAGATCTCCTCCAGAGGCTTAAGTACCCCAATTTATTAGAAACAAATTCTGTCAATAAAGAATATTTCCTAGGCTAGTCAAGCTGTGTTCCAACCTTAGTCTAGCTATGCTGCCATGGTTGTACAGTGCATATGAAGTGCATTCAAATGTGCTGCGAGTAGTTTTATATGTAATGCTTTAGAGGTTACGACAATGAATGCCCAATTTATTATGACAGCTTGCCAAGTTTTTCATATGCAACTGAAGTACAGCTGAACATGCAAGGCATATCGGATGCTGCCATTTCTTTTAGAGACAAAAAGATCTCTACTATAGGGGAAGGTTTCACAGCAAAGCACTAGATGGATTCACAAGCAAAGCAGTAGCTTAACAAGAACTATGAGAGTTCTCATGAATGCTTGTGCCTTTGCAGGAAATTGTAAAAAGCATTTATGGGTGTGTCCAGATCAGAATGAAAACGGGTTCCCGGTCACCGTTCTTGATTTTAGTAAAGTTCACTTGAGGCGCAGGTTTTGGACACAGAACAATAATTTCGATGTTACTTTTTGAAAAACAGTTTGTTTACCTGAAAAAGATATATACAAACCTTGGCTGCAAGGCTTTTCCGCCAATTTCTGAACTTTGAGTGCACCCATCAAAATGATGAAAAAGGGCACGCAAACGCCCATCACCACGGATTGTCCACTCAGTTTACCGCAAGAAAAAGCTTGCTGCACCACGAGTTTTTAACCGCTTCCTCGCAACTATGTCAGGTACAATTACTTTTAAACTACTTGTATACAATTTGCAGCACCTAATGGTGCGGCTGCTAGGCCGAGTTGGTCGCATTTGATGCATTATAACTTGTTAGCAACTCAAATAATGCAATGTTTTTACACATAATGGTAGACAACATCCTTGACTTCAATCGGAGATATTAAAAAAACAAAACAATTTATATGGCTTTTTACGTTTTTGGTAAACCACATACAATTCTGAAGTATAATGGCAAGGCTGAAAAACTAAACTTTTAAAAGAAAGCTCAAATATTGAAGTCCAAAACATAGAGTTCAATTATCCTCAGTTTAACTTGCCTACAGTAATAAAATCCTGAAATGCAGGTATTTAGGGCCATTTCACATGTTCAGGATTTGTTTTCTCAGAAATTATTACACAGTAAAGGAAAATAAATACCCCTAAAATTGCATTTCACTTGGTCTGTTATTTGTTGGGAATAAATATTATGACCAAGAAATGCAGTCCTTTCTATAGGAGAGTCCAAAGTTCATAAATTGCAAAATTAGCAGAAAAGTTTTTTTGTGGCCAAGATATCTATTTTTTAGGCAAACTTTTTAAGACATACTTTGAAATCATTGTTCTGGGTCTAAAACCTGTGTCTAGAGTAAATTTAATCAAAATCTGGAATGGTGATTGGGACCTTTCGTTTTCTTATCTGGATGCACCCTTAATCTATGCCACACAGGCCATGTTCAGTGTAAACGGCCACATGTGAGAAGCTGCAGAATGTGGGCCCAGCAATGCATCAGTGCCAGCACCTTGCCCTTACACATGTGCAGGTAATCTACAGTTGCTGTGCAGGGAATTATTGGCCAGGTGCAAAATTTGCCATTTGTTCAAAGTGTTTTGTGTGATACGCTGATTGTTGAATAAAAAGTGCTCTGAAACTGACTCTCCCAGAGTGATACAGAACTCCACAGAGTAGCTAAAACTCTCGTTTAATGCCAAAGAGAAGACAACATGAAAGAATGCCCAAGTAGGATGCTTAGCGCATGCACTTCTTTTCTAGACTATAATGGAATGCATCACGAATGTACAATGCAATCTGCAGCAAACAGTCTCTGCATCACTTGGCAGGTCCTTCGGTGTTAACAGAGCATAAAGAAATGCCACGGTAGTTCTTCAGTATTGCTTCACTGAAAAGTGCTGAAATATCTGTCAACTGGAAAGTAAGCAAAGGCATGGCACACAGTGAAAGCAACAGCTCTACAGCAGCAGCCTCTTGCACTGATATTGTACATTATGGAACACATGCTGCTCAGTGCACAGCCAACAAGAACATACTATTTGATTTACGCTCAAGTGTGAAGGACACAAAACAAAGTGACATTTCTGCAAGCGAGTCCACCTCTGTACTTTGTCAATTATTAAGGCAAGCTGTGCACAAGTACTACTAAAAGTTCACAGAACAAAACGCCTGGGATCACTGAGCAGTATAAAAACTCTTCCTGTAGAAGCAAGAACGCACAATTTAGCTTGCATACCTCACCCTTTCCGGCAGCCGTTGCTTGACAGCAAGAATGGCTTGGGCTACTACGTACCTCAGTGTGGATAAAATAATGTCAGATTAATTCCACGTGGTTTACTCCTGTGCATGGCACTCACTTTTTGTTAGGACATACCCTGTTAAAATAAACACACTGCTGCCTCTACAGACAAAACAAAGCAAGAGAGAAGGGCACATGACAGGTGGGCTAACCAGAAAGGCACAAAAAAATCACACTTGGCATTGGCTTGGATTAGCCCTTCCAAAGTAGCCTTGAACAAGCCAATTCCCACTGGAACAGAAAATTTCACCATCTGCAGCAACACGCAAAAAAAAACG
This sequence comes from Rhipicephalus sanguineus, assembly GCF_013339695.2. NCBI lineage: Eukaryota > Metazoa > Arthropoda > Arachnida > Ixodida > Ixodidae > Rhipicephalus > Rhipicephalus sanguineus. The sequence continues at coordinate 22,148 of NW_023615017.1, forward strand.
AGGATAGCAATGCAGAAGGAAATTCACCACACTGGTTGCAGTCATCATGTGGCATTTAAAAAGCCATCACTAAAAGGGAGGGGAAGGAGCAAAAAACCAGCGGTGGTGGGTGCCCTTCCAGCTACATTGGCACATGACTGAACAGGTACGACACGGACTCTCCGTTGTGTGTTCGACGAATCGCCTCAGCAAGGATCATGGAGACGTCGATACACTGCAAAGACAAGAGCCGATATTGCTGGGAGTCAAGGAGACAAACACAGGAAACAGAGGAAAAGAAGGCACACAAGCACTTCTGAGCACCATCAACTGCACTGAAGTGGCCTTTATATATAAACGATAACCTCTGAGAACAGGAACCGGTGCACACGGTTGGAATCTACTAGCTGTGCTGTAAACTCGATCAACCTCACAACTGAAACCAGAGATAGAAGCAGAAAGGCACCCGCGCCATGCTTGCTCAAAAAAGCAAGCTTCCAAAAGTAGAGGAGCAAGAGGCAAAACGCCAACCTCAACAGCAGATACAGTTTGGTTTGCGGGTTTAACCTCCTCAAGCAACTCTGGCTATGTGGGACGCAGTAGTGGAGGGCTCCGGATAATTTCAACCACGTGAAGTTCTTTAACATACACTGAAATCACACAATACCCGAGCCTTTAGCGTTTCACTTCCATAGGAATGCGACCACCGTGGCCGAGATCGAACTCTCGTCTTTTGGGTCAGCAGCCGAGCACCGTAACCACTGGACCACCACGGTGGTCACAGGAGATGAATCTTTCATTACAATACCTATGTAAAGTGGGACTTTTCATTCATAAGAGAGGTGCTCGCAGACTGCCTGTGCCTTACCTTAAGCTGCTGACTCGCAAGGCACAGCTGAACGTTTGTCTTTGAGGCAAGCTCCTTAAGTCCACTACACATTTGCATTTCTTTCACTGCCCCTCGCCATTCAGTTATTAACTTGCCCTGTAAGTTGTGTATGGCTCCATCTCATTGCAAAAGTATTTTTAGGTGTTGAGCATCTCAGCTGGTCGGAGGCATTCCTCAATTACCGTAAAAACCCGCATATAGCTCGGACCCGCATATAGTCCGGGGTGTAATTCGGGGATAGCAAACGTGAGAAAAAAAAGTTTTCACCCGAATATAGTCCGAGGAAAATGGAAAAAATGCATTTATTGACATTTCATTCATCGTCGTCGTCGGACGCACTCTCTTCCGAAGCTCCCTTGTCGGAAATGTTCTCCCACAGCACATCATCCTCAGTGCCATCAAGCGCGTTGGAGATGGAGCACTTTTTGAAGGCGCGGCAAACGAGCGCCTCTGGAATGCAGGCCCAAGCCTCGACTATCCACGAGCAGAGCATCGCTGGCGAGGCCCGTTTCAGCCGTCCGGCAGGGGTCACTTCTGGTTCTCCGGACCTCATCCACTCCACGTACAGGCGCTTGACATGGTCCTTAAATGGCTATTAAGGCACACATCAAGCGGCTGCAGCTGTGATGTCATCCCTCCCGGGATGACGACGAGCTCGGTGCGGGAGTCGCGCAGCAGTCGCTTTACGGAGTCGGCCAGGTGACACCGAAACGCGTCGAGCACAAGCATCGAAGGGAGCCCCAGCAGTGCTCCGGGCCGTCGACACCACACGGACTTTATCCAGTCAAGGACTAACGATTCGTCCATCCACCCCTTGTCCTGGCAGCGGACGACGACATTTTTCGGGAACTTCTCCCCCTTCGGCAGCGTCTTTCGTTTGAACACCACGTAGGGTGGCAGCTTGCGACCGTCAGCCGTGCAGGACAACATTACAGTCACCCGCGTTTTTTCGTTTCCAGTCGACCGCACGATAACTTGCCTGGAGCCTTTTTGATGCACCGTCAGCGCCGAGGGCATATCCAGGTAGACCGGCGTCTGATCCGCGTTGCCGATCTGGCCCAGCTGAAAGGGGACTGCCTTTCGCAACGCAATTATGTACCTTTGAAAAGCCACGAGGTGCTCTTCGTAGCTCTCTGGTAGCTTCTGGGAGATCGACGTACGCCGACGTAGGGAGAACCCAGCGCGGCGCATGAAGCGAGACACCCAATGCTTGCTCGCTTTGAAATCCTCCGGCTGAATGCCTTTGTCTCGAGCGATCTCCCTTGCCTTCGCTTGTAGCAGCTCGATGTTGACAGCGAGATGTGCAGCTCGCTGCTCCCGCACAAAGTCTGTGAGTTCTCGTTCCACGTCAGGAAATGCTCCATTTTTTGGTCCGCGGAAACTTTTTCGCTGGCCGCTGCATGCAAAGAGGGCTTCCTTCTGCTTCCGCCAACCGCGAATGCTCCGCTCGTTGACTCCGAACTGCCGCTCCGCGGCACAGTTGCCGATGGTTTCGGCAGCAGCGATAACTTTTCTTTTAAAAGCAGCAGAGTACTGCCTGCGCGGTCCTGACATGGCGTAAAATCGCAGGAGCAAAATCGAGGCCGTCGTTATGGGCACCAAGTTGAAGCAAAGGCCACTGACCAACTGACCAGTTAAGACTAACGCCGCTAACACTACCTAGCGCAGAAGCGCGCAGACAGCTGATGATGATGATAGCACCGCGCTATGCCGAAACCGAAACTGAATTTGGGCCGAAAATTCTTGGGACCCGCATATAGTACGGGGCCGAAATTTCGCACCCTAAAATCTAGAAAAAAACCCCGGGCTATACGCGGGTTTTTACGGTACGTGCAATTTATCCGCCTTGGCACTAAAAACTAAGAAAATGTGTGACTTCGTGTTCAGGCACAGTGTGTTGTCTCAGTGGCTTAGGTCTCCTTCAGTACCAGGATTAATACCAACCTGAATCTTGGGGCACTCTTTCATGTGTTGATCCTGTGGTATGGTGTTCGTAACAACCACAGCTTCAAAGCAAGCATCATTGATCCTAGATATAGCAGGCCCCGAAAAAATGCCATGAGTAAGAATGGCATACACCTTGCTGGCACCTGCTTCCATCAACCTGCAAAACAACATGAAGCATTGCAAGCTGTGCATGTCGCCTTGCTATGAAACACAAGCCATCAAATTCCTTTGTTAAGGGTACTATCACATGCCAAAAACTACCTGATCCAACCTGCAAAGTTAGGGATCAACGGGGCAAACACAGGACAAAGAAAAGAAAACACACGGACAGGCACTGTCCTCATGTTTTCTTCATTCTGTGTTTGCGCTGTTAATCTCTTTTTTGAACATGTACCAACTAGCACGCCTTTCGCCGCTCGTTTTGCAAAGTGACTCAGTGACAGGAGGAAGCCACGCATCTCAAAGCTAGACATGTCAGTAGATGGGAAGTACGAGCGGCGACAGGCCCGTGCTTCGCTGTGCCAAGCTTTGTGCGACTTAGTGCAAACTTCCCGCATTTTTTCCTCTGCTCTTCCCTTTCAATGCAGTTTTCGCGAGTGCTAGCACATAAGGAGAAGGCGCTTGCCTAGGACTGCCACAAAATTCCGGTAGCAACTCGACAATTTCTAATTGGCTTGCAACTTCCAGAGCAGTGCGACCGCATCGCAAGATCCACGTCTTCATCGGAGACGCGCTTTCTACTACCACATACAGATCCCGATAAATTTTTTGCCATTGAGATGTTCGGCAACAGATCTTCTATATACCACGATGCTGCCAGTTAATGCACATGTGGGCTGCGGTAGAATCGTTCTTCAAAAACTCTTGCCATGTTTCTGGCATTGTGCTCAAAACAAAACCACTCGTCGTCACTAGTCCAGCAATCGCGGTTGACAATCTCGGCATTCTAAAGGCACACGCTCGGCCAGTGCACCTAGTCCAAGTAAAACTACATTCTGCCACAACCGCTGCGAACACAATTGGGTCATTCCACACCAAATGTCCCAGCCATTTGGGCGACCATCTCAAATGTACTCGAGAAAAAAATCATGCTGATTTGTTGTATTGGAAACAGTGAACTGATATAATATTTCAGAGAGGCAAAATTTTTTGGTCATATGGGAGTCCTCTGAATTTCGCAATTTCATTTTCATATAGCAGCTTGCTCATTGAAGTCCCCCACTGTCATCAATGCGAAACTTCAAAAATGATTTTCTTGCTTAAAGCAAAAATGTACCCATAAAAATTGCCATATAACGAGAACTATTACTTGCTTTCAATTCAGGCATACAGCTGATTTTCAATTGGAGCACCCCATGGTGTAAAAGTCTGAACAAGAAGCTCTCTTTTATTCCTCATCTACTACGCACCAACCAGCCCAATCAAGCACAGTGCCTGAGTCTGAACAAGATGTCACCTAACTTTGCCATTTCAAAGAACACCTTTCCCATATCTCATACATAGCTCATATCTGAAGGGGATCTGATGTCGAGAACACTGATCTTCAGAATGATTAAAATTCTGAAATAGAGTTCTTGTTCTACGGTAATGTTTCAACACACAGTGACCACATAGGGTGCCTCATGACAAAAAATTAGCGCAGCTTGCACTAAGACTGGGTGCTGGGCACATTCCAGCTTCTCTTGTTAACCATCTGTATAGATTGCTTGGGTGGTGATAGAGCGCGTACCAGTTCATTCTATCTACGACACAGGGAAAACCTCGACCATAACAACTCTGCCATAAAACTCCTATAGTACGTATGTGCGCAGAAGTTGTGCCAATCCCACTACTCACCACACTGGTCCACTACACAGTAAATCAGTTTACGCCCTTAAGAAGGTTTTACTGTGTCTGAACTAACACCCTTACACCTTAGGAAAAAGGCATTTTCATGAATCAAAACACGCATATCACGAGGGGGTTGCCAATCGTCTAAACACCCTTATCACTGGAAAACTGAAAAGTAAAGGCTACCAGTCAGGGAACATCCTATTACAGATGACATCAGCTTAGATGGTGCACGTGTGCACCCAACCATGCACACAGCATAGCATATTGCAAAATACCACATGGATGGAGCGCTCGCGCTACACAGCCTTACACCGACCATCTTGTATATACAGCCATGGTATCTTCAGCCGCCATTCAGTGCTGGTGGGGATAGTGCTGTTCCATATAACTGAATGTTACACATTCACAAAATAGCCGTAAATTTATAGTGTACTTGTAGATAGCCCTAAAAGAGACAGATCTTGCCTAAAAAAACTCTCCTAATATCTCCCAACTTTTTAATCGGCTAGTCCCAATTATCATCTGGCATGCTGCCGTATGGGCCACAGGTGTTTCGATAACACATACACCTTTAGCTCCTAAAGGGTATTTTAGGTAAAACATTACCCCTTATGCAAACCAAAAGGTTATTTGGGGAAGGAAAACACCCTTACACCCCCATTTTTGCAAATTCCGGTTAAGCAAACGGTTGTTTTGCTTGCTTGAAATCGCTTTAAGGGTGCAAAATGGTTTACAGTAGGCTTGTGCGAATAGTAAATTTTAGGTTCGAAGCGAATTCGAAGCGAATAGTGATTTTGGTCGAATAATTTCGAATCGAATTCGAATAGTGTATATCACATATTGTGAAGAAAAATGAGCATATTTGTCATGATCCAACCAACCTGCACAACATTTTTTTAAAATTGTAACAAGGCATGTGCAAATGTCATTCTTTTTTGGTCAAAGGAAGTGGAAGCAACTTTTAATAGTAGCAGGATTTGGCTTTCGGTAGAATGCAAATGATAATATGTTACATTTTAAATTTTACTATACTTGGAGCATATAAGCCAGTATAACAAGTTTTTAAACTTAATAAATGATGAATAGATGTGAGGAAATATGTTCATTTAACCTTAAAGTGGGGCTTCGCGGCAATGCGGGTTTTTCCTGGAAAGGTGTATTCACTGTATAGCACCCCTCCACCGCAGTGAAACTACCTTTACAGGAAGTTACAAGCGGACAGTGCGGATTTTGCCTGGAAAGGTGTATTCACAGTATAGCACACCTCCACTGCAGTGAAACCACCTTTACAGGGGGATTAGCGGACTAATATACACCTATTCGTTCATTTCGAATACTTCAAAATTTTCAATAATTTAAATTCGACTCGAAGCGAATTCGAATACTGTATTATTCGTTCGAATATTCGAAGTGCTCGAATATTCGCACAAGCCTAGTTTACAGTATACACTGGCACACCGCGAATTATGAGATCGCTGACGTGTTAAACGTAGCATCTTTCGCCCATCGTTGTTATTGCATCCCACGGTGGACAAATTGGCACACATGTTCTGGGAGCGAAGCAGAAGAGGACGAAGCTGAAGATAACGAAGAGAGCGCATGGCGGTTCATGGAGACTATAGTTTTTCTATTCCAAACGGCAAACTATACTTGCAATTGGCACTGGGCGCGAGGAGAGTTCGGACTGGTGGCGCCTCTGCCGGTGGCTACACAAAACTAATGGCATGTAGGTGCCAGAAAGGGCGCAAGCACTTGCTGCGGGAGCATAGGGCTGGATGTTGGTTGCGCTTCATTGTTGGTTGTGTCCTGCACTGCTGAAATGCCTCGGGGAACCAAGTCCGAGCAGAGATGTTGCATTGTAGGCTGCAGGGACAGCTATGCAAATATAGATAAAGCTGGGAAGTATATTGCCACGTGCGTTTCTTTATCACTTTTGCTGTATTCGGTTTTCGGCCACAAAGACTGTCAGCAACGCTCAGCGCGAACCGCGCTTCATTGTTCGAGAAGCTTCGCTATCATTGTAGATCGTTTTGTTAAGATTGCGCGCAAGACGCACACGCACGAGCTTATTCTGGAATTTGCACGACAGCCAGCGATAACGCTGGAATATTCGACGGCACCATGTTTAAATGCCGACGCGCTTCACCGCTTGTCAGTTGATCGACGGTCGACGCTCTGTTCGCCGTTATCAGTGCATTGCTGTAGTTTGTCTTTCAGTTTCCCGGCCACAAGTTCGGCCAAATAAAGGGTTTCATCTCTGACGTGCTGACTGCCGGCTTCGACGTCACGACCACGTGACATCTGGTGGAGGTGCTGCTTCCGTGATGTTCCGGACACCTACGAAGAGCCGGGAACCAAGCCCACAGCGTGAAGAAAACGTCGAAGACCTCGTGCAACAGCGAGCTAGCCACAGGCTACAAGGCTTGCAACCCGAATACGGTCTCCTACAGGAGAAGCCAAGAGCCACGGTGACGAATACAACGGGCACGATGACAGCCGTAGCGTCCCCTGCAGCTGTCATGATGCAGCCGCCCAGAGAGCCGCCGACCTTCCATGGATCACCAAGCGACGACCCCGAAACATGGCTCGAGACGTTCGAAAGGGTCTCAACCTTCAACAACTGGGACTCCGAGGACAAGCTGCACCACGTCTACTTTTACCTTGAAGGCGCAGCAAGGACCTGGTTCGAGAATCGGGAGTCCACTCTTCGAACCTGGGACGTCTTTCGCACCGCTTTCCTGGAGACGTTCGCAAGCGTCATCCGAAAGGAAAGGGCCGCAGCCTTGCTGGAGACACGGCTCCAACTTCCAAATGAAAGCGTGGCCATCTTTACAGAGGAAATGACCCGGCTGTTTCGCCACGCTGACGCTGCCATGCCCGAGGACAAGAAAGTCTGATTTTTCGTGCGACGGGTAAAGCAAGAACTCTTCGCTGGGCTGATGCGGAACCCACCCTCGACGGTCCAAGAATTCGTCTCAGAGGCGACCACAATTGAGAAGACGCTGGAAATGCGCAACCACCAATATAATCGCTGATTGATTCAAGGCAGCCCAGATGTTCATATGTTCATGCCCTCGGCTTTGACGACCTGCGTGAAACGATCAGAGCGATCGTGCGGGAGGAGCTTCGCAAGCTCTTACCTTCGGCGCAGCCTCAAGTGGACTCGATCGCAGATGTCGTTCAATCAGAAATCCAGCAGTCGCTGGGCAACCTTGAACCGCCACTGCCTCAGCCGCAAGCCATAAGCTACGCTGCTGCAGCCCGCCGCAATGCCCCCCCCTTCTCGCCCACGTCAAGACGCCGCGCCGCCGCAGCAGTTCGGCCGCCAGACGCCGCCGCCGCCACCACCACCGATGCCCTACCGTCCTCCTGTCGCCCAGCGCTTTGGCCCGCGCTACGCGCCAAAAGACCGACGTTTGGCGCGCCAATGACAGCCGCCGCTACAACCTTCGACGACGCCACATGGAATACCAACCCGGTGACAGTGTATGGGTATGGACGCCAATACGCCGACGGGGACTTAGTGAGAAGCTTCTTCGACGATACTTCGGACTGTACAGGGTACTTCGATGCCTCGACGCACTCGACTACGAGGTTGTCCCTGACAGCATTACAAACTCTCAGCGGAGCCGCGCACAACCTGAAGTCGTCCATGTCGTGCGCCTCAAACCATATTACGCGCGTTAGCGAATCTGAGGACTGTCATTTTGCTTTATTATTGTACTTTCTTGCTTGTGCTTATTGTACTTTGTTGTTTTATTCTTGTTATTTATTGTTGCATGACCCCCCCCCCCCGTGTTCTGTTTTAAGCATCGGGACGATGCTTTTTAGAGGGGGGCATTGCCACATGCGTTTCTTTATCACTTTTGCTGTATTCGGTTTTCGGCCACAAAGACTGTCAGCAACGCTCAGCGCGAACCACGCCTCATTGTTCAAGAAGCTTCGCGATCATTGTAGATCATTTTGTTAAGATTGCGCGCAAGACGCGCACACTCGAGCTTATTCTGGAATTTGCACGACAGCCAGCGATAACGCTGGAATATTCGACGGCACATGTTTAAATGCCGACGCGCTTCACCGCTTGTCAGTTGATAGACGGTCGACGCTCTGTCCGCCGCTATCAGTGCATTGCTGTAGTTTGTCTTTCAGTTTCCTGGCCACAAGTTCGGCCAAATAAAGAGTTTCATCTCTGACGTGCTGACTGCCGCCTTCGATGACGTCATGACCACGTGACAATATTGAGTTCCATCGGTTCCCATCGCGGCCTCACCAGCTCGAACGGCAAAAAGCCTGGATATGTGCGGTCCGCCAACAACTGCACGTACACTGTACATACATTCTCTTTGCTACTCTCATTTTGCGTATCTTCTCTAACATCAATGAAGGAGCCGTTCATCTGTGAGAGCTTGATGCTGCCCTTCTTTCGTCTTCACTTCTACAGGTGCAACGGCTCCGAACATTGTGCACACAACTCCGTGTGCTCAGCATCGATGACATGCGCCAATGCTGGGGCATGTTTGCAATCGCCGTCGACGTTAGCCTGGCACGTGCACAGGCCACCAAAGACTGTCCTCCTTGCATCAAGCTACGTGAAATACACAAAGACTGAAGATTACAATAGCTGTTAAAATATTAGGATCGGAGAGGCATCTAAAAGAAAAGGAAAACAGAACAGGAGCGTGCAAAAAGTACAACTGAGGAACAACATGTGCTATCGGCGAAGCATTGCGTAAAGTAAGACAAAAAAGGAATGAGAGACGTACGCTATTCTTTTTAAATGTTAGGAGACAATGTTAATGTGTAGACAGAATAACGAAGTACACGAAAAATAGAAATGAAAAGGTGCTACTTATATCTAACTCCACATCATAGCTTGTGTTGAGCTTCGTCTGCGAGGTGCACTTGCAATGCAATTTGCACTCGTTGTCTCTTTCGTATTTTGTGATGTCGTGCATGTGGTCTGCTTCATGCAAGCAGCGACCCTTCTCAAGAGCAGACGCATGAAAACACGTTTGCCAGGTGGTCAAGCCTTGAAAACCACAGCATCGTAGGTGCACTTGCGCTTTCACGACTCGCCTTCCCACCAGACAACAGTGAGGAACAGCGAGTTCGGCAGTTAAAATGAAAAGATGTTTATTTTCGCTATATCATGTCACTATATCAGTAGTTCGTTGTATATGGACTCTCCTTTAAAAATGTGCGCTTAGCGGCCAAGCCGTTTTCTTTCTTTTTATTGCGATAGCAATTATACGGACAGTCTCGGTTGGATTTTGCCATCGCCATCGCCGCCGTCATGCACCGTATATGTATAAGTATGTATATATATATAAAAGCCCCAAAGAAAAATAATTCAGAAAAATGCTTCCGAAGCGCGGAATCGAACCAGGGACCTCTTGCTCCGCAGCGAGTGGTGCTATCCACTACGCCACGAAAAGCGGATCCTCCACGTAGCTAACGGCGAGCGTTATATACACACCCTTTACCGCTGGACGGACTCAGAGACGGCAGGCGATAATAAGCGCTTCTTCATTACCAGCGAGATGGCGCTAGGAGCGCGACGGGTGCATTTAAAAGTCGTCGGCGAGCTCGCTCGCTTCTTATATTTGCGCAGAGAGAACCTTGCCCTTCCGCTGTCTGCTCGCACGGTTTTCTCGTGGTGAGGGGAAAAGGAATGTTTCAATCTTTCACCGTGATGTCCGCGCTCATGTTACGGAGCGTAAGAAAGTCACTCGAGCTGAAGGGACGCCGCTAAACGAACAAACAGAAGATGAGCGCAAACTATCAAGTGTCACAGCTCGACACTTGAAGCACCCTAGTTTCCTTCGCTGCTTCGGCCGCCTTTGCAACAGGAGCGCTGTTCAAACTGAGAATATCCATTGGCGAGCCTCACTTCGAATAGCATTAATTTCTTGCTATCGCATTCATTGCTTCGCATTTGCGGTGAAACTGCTGACTTTTTTTTTTTTCTGTGCACTTTAATAAAAGTGCACCCAACCCCTTCAGTGACAAGCTAAGCCTTTTCGCGTCGTGAAGCGACGCCTGCTACGTGCTCACAAGTGAATCACCCGTCTTTGCAATGAATGGACACCGTTTCACCGAAGCGCGGTACTGCCACGTGAAGCCGATCATCCCTGGTTAGTTGCGTGCTGCGCGTCGCCTACTCGGCTTGCGGAGTCACATGCCGGGCCGCTTGTTGTATGCCGTATGCGCGCGTTTGTACGTTCTTCGTGCCTGCTTCACTCCGGACCGTGCACGGGTGCGGCGAGTAGCCTGTTCGTTCAACACGGCGAAAACAAGCATTTTGCAAGCAATGCACACTCTACGTCTCCGCGATGCTCTCGCGGCCCTGCACGACGATGCGTGGCGCACTTGAGTTGTCACCTAGTCAAACACACAGTATACGCTCGCTGTCAGTGCGTCGTTTCTCGGCGCCCGCGCCGCTCAACAACAGCGAGCTACTTATGTTTCTACAAAGTGATGCGCACTTTAAAGTGGCCTCGCATGACGCGGCGGCGGCGAACTTGCGAACGGCAGCATGGCGTGCTCGTACCGCCGTCAATACGCACAGTATACGGCGTACGCCACACGTGCAGCCGAGCAGATATCTACAGATGACTGTGATATAAGGTTGTCGGCTATGTCATAACTGCCCGTTCATCGACGGCCGCCACCTCGCCTTCGCTCTTTTCTGATGCTTATCCGCGAAGGCATCGCCGCAATCGCGCGCAAGTCATTATCACCGATCGACCGGTCTCTGCCATTACCGAAAAGACGCGACGACCTTTTGCGGCACATGTGGCGTCGACGAGTTTACGGACGCAGTGAACCTTTATGTGATGGAAAGTTATCGCGGCTATCACTTCTTGCATTTATGCCTTCTTGCGTTCCAAGGCATTGTTTGGTTCATCGTAGGCGGTCGTAGCTGCAGAGAATGGCGTCAGGAAAGGTTACCGTGCGATAGCTGACCACAAGGCTTCATGCTGCCTCTTTTTTTTTTTTCCATTCTGCCACTGAAGGAAAGGTTGGAAAGTGAGCGACCTCGCTCGCAGCGTCCGAAATCTGCGTGCGGTGCTCGCCGATCAGGAATATCTTAGTCGCGAGGAAGCTGGAGTGGGGCACGCGCGAGCGCGCCCCCCTCTCACGCTTTACAAGGCCTGTTTTAACTTTTTTTCGCTTCGTATGCGCCATATTTTTACCACGACGTGTTCGTTGTAAAAGTAGGAGGCTTTGAAAAATGTTCGCTATATGTGGACGCAGCTTCAATGGTTAGCATTGGAAAATCATAAGTGCACCCAAATATGGCCGTTATAACCGATAGATCGTTATACGTGGGTTCGACTGTATAAAGATAACAGTGCTCACAGTAGAATTAATTTCACTTTTGCGTTTTTTCGCAGAAAGGAACACAAGAGCATTAACAGCGAGAGAAAGGAAGTTATGTACAACAGCAAAAACTCCCGAGTGCATAAAATCGAAGAAACTCCAGTCTATGAGGCACTCCTCAAGGAGGCTCGCATCATTCACAAATATACCATCAAAGAATTGCTGAAGTGTGTTGAAGGGTGCCGCAACATTTAGTGTTAAAGGGAGGAGTGAATTTTTTCCCCACTTCCTTGCTCTTTTGATATGCTGGGCTCTGGGTGCCCTGGCAAAGGTATCAATGTGTTTCACAGTCCTTGCAAGCCTCTGATTAGTATTGAACCAACATGAAGGCCAACAGCACTAAGAGCAAGAACAAAGTTGAAGGCACATAGAAAACGATACAGAAAACAACGTGCATTGCTTTTTATGTGCTTCTACGCTTGTCCATGTATCTTAAGCTTCTCACTTCCAGCCATTTGTTGACAAAATTTGCGAGAAGGAAGAGGCACCTACTTGTCAGCTGCATGCACAATGGTGCCGCAGGTGTCGGCCATGTCATCGACTAGTATGGCAACTCGGTCCTTGACATCTCCCACCAGCACCATGCTGGCCACCTCATTGGCCTTTTTGCGCTCTTTGTGGATCAGAGCAAACTCGACATTGAGACGATCCGCTATGGCTGTGACCCTGGTGGAAAAGAAGCGTACCGTTAACGGGGATTGTGGAAACGGACATGGTTGTGCTCAGCCCTTCCTTACCAACATGGCCTTTACCTCCCAAGTCCAGTATGTAACCATTCATTTCCACGGCCTTTCAGATACATTAATGCGCTCACCTCCAAAATATGGTGCATTACACATACAGTATTCCCTCGATATAATGAAATTGCTTTACTCGAAATATCGCTTTACTGGACATTTCTTCTGGATCCGACACAAACGCATGCACATTAAAGGGACCGACAACTGATTTTTCTCGACACATTTTTTTACGATGCGACAGAAAGCTCACCCTTCGCAGTGTTTGTAGCTGCAGTAGTTAATCCCAAAAGCATGTAGTTATTTTACAAGCAGTATTTTTCGATCTGAAAGGCTCTAAACACGGATGCAGCTTTCCTCCAGCAACGCTGAGAATTGATAGCGATGCAGCCAGCCCTTTTCGGCAATTTGTGAATGCTGTCGTTCTGCTTTCGCAGAAGTTCCTGTAACTATACTTAACCACTTTTATTTATAGCTTTTCAACTATTTTTGAAAATAAGCTGTTACAATGAGACAATGTGGCATTATACACCTTCCCTGTATTTGTACCACGTTGTGTGCGCATGCGTCCAAGGTTGCCCGCGCCTGTATCAAGGGTGCCTTGTCCCAGCGTCGTTACTCTCTCGATGCACGAGCCAAGCCAAGTCATCGAAAACATCACTGCGCATATGTGCGGCCGCGCTGAGTAGCAGCGCGCGTCATTTCTGAGACGAGGTGTATGTAGGTAGCAAAACTATGTCGCTCCAAAATCTTAGCGACCTGGAAACTGCGTGCACGGTTGCACGAGCACGCTGAAAAGTTTCTCAAGACGCGCTAACGAGCATGGGATCATTACGTCACGCGCAGGCAGCACCACTTTAATGCATACTACTAACGCAGGCTTATATGTACATTATTATGGAGTAATACCTTTTAATATAAAGAAATGAACAATATTTCAATACTAACAAAAAAATCGTCGACCGCGTACAGCAATCAACGGTCACGTGGCCGTCTTCATCGGATCATTCATGTTTTTGCCGCCAGAGGCGCCACAGGTAATTTTTTGCGACTTTCAATTAAGAAATAAAAATATAAATCCATCTATCACGAAAAAGCAAAGTGGATTTGAGTCAATGCGACGGACAATCTTTACATCAGTGGAGTCAACTCATTTCATATTCTGGGCAGCTGTCGGTCCCTTTAAGCCACATTACTAGACGCACACATGGAGCTTGACCTGCTTAGAACGAAGTGGCAAGCAGAGCCATCGCCATGCGACGGTGACCCTTTTGACCATGTAGTGTCAAATTAATTCCGCCGACGTCTCATGCAGGCACAGAACAGGCCACACAAGTACCAAACCCACGACCAACAACTGCCTAGTAACAGGTACAGTAGAACCCCGCTGATACATTTTTAAAGGGATCGTAGGAAATAAACGTAAGAGACGGGAAACGTAAGAGCCGAAAAACAGGAAAAACGGCAAAATATTTAGTGGTACAGAATTTTATTTCAATTCTTACGAGCAGCACGAAAATTGGCGCGCTCAGCCGCGATCTAGTCGATGGATAGAAACGCGGAGCTTAGGACGGCCTTATCCACAGAAATGTAATCAACGTATGTGATTTTTTTAACACCAACAGCTGTAGGCATGAAAGAACTAAGCACACGCAATCACGACCGGCGCGGCGAGTCCGACCGCGAACCGCACGCACGACCATGCGAGCTCCAACCAGCTCGAACTCCTCCCGTTTTCCGACAAATAACGATGATGATGAGTCTACGCCAACGCGATGGCAGAAGTGAATGCCAATCTCGAAGGCCTTGCTTTCGCAAGCAATTACGTCATACACGCCATGTTTGTGCAATGCACATCTCAGAGGCTATGCTTTTGTCAATAGTAAATGCCAATCTCGAAGGCCTTGCTTTCGCGAGCAGTTACGTCATAGACACCATTTTTGCAATTTGAATCTCGAAGGCCATGCTTTTGTTTGCATCAATTGAAAGATTCTGTTGCTTGCGCCTCTTATGCGGCTAATATTACGGTCAAACGAGGCCAAGCTGCGTGAAAATGCACCATGGCCGCTCTCTTTGGTAGTCACTCGGTCGGCTCCGGGCGCACTTCGCGACGTATCATACGGGAACGGCCCGACAGTTACGACGTAACAGCGGGGTTCCCAATACATTGTATCCTATGGGAGCTATGCCGGGACCGGCGGAAAACGACGTAACAGCCGGGAAAACGCAGCAGTGAGGAACGTAACAGCGGGGTTCTACTGTACTAAGCGAGTGCCCGGTGCTCCTACCTGTTTACAGTCACCGACGAATTTTTCGGACTCCAAGAATTTGAACTTTATGCATATTTAGGACTTCATAAATGCACCTTCAAGGTTCCCATGTCACTAATACATTTTCGCAACCGATTTCCCCAATGAATTTATACCCTAAAGTTAAATTTTCCAGACTAAAACGCTCGTTTTCAGCCACACCACTTGATTTTGAAAGCCGCCATGTTGGATTTTTCACTGGCTTGGTCAAGTTTGGCTTCCGTTGGCCAGTTGGGTTGCCTCCAAGATTGAGAGCATGCACAATCTTCCAGTTTCGGAGGCCATGCCCGCTTTTCCTTGGCTGGCAAAACACTCTAGGGGACGCAACTTTCGTTAATACACCGGTAGTTTTTTTCATTCCGCACGTAGTCATGTTTGTGGTGTGTCAAGTGTTTTTGAGTCGTCGTGCATGTCACGTGTTCTCTGCCGTTGCGGTTGCACAGTGGTTACGGTGCTCGGCTAGTAACCTGAAACACGCAAGTTCTATCGCACCCGCATTTCGATGGAGGCAAAATGCTGGAAGCTCGCATATTGTGCGATGTCAGTGCAGGTTAAAGGATGCCAGACCATGTCATTAAATCCCACAAACCAGGCTAGACGTTGCATGCATATTTTTGTGACCACATCAAATTTTGTTTGCTTGGTGTCATGGAGCCACCATCTGTGTCACCCTCAACGGTCCGCGGCAGTGTTTGCCAACGCACTGACTTATGTTACTGTAGCCCAAACACAACCAAATCACCTCGTCCCCAAAAGTAACATAAAGCAGGGCATTATTGGAGATTTTTTTAGGCGGCTCTCATTAAAATAAACTTCATTTTCATGCCTTAACAACTTTTTCGGACTATCTTGCGGTCCCCGCCAGGTCATCAAAATTGGTCGACGACTGTACTGCGGAGAAAAAGGGAGCTGTCGAATTCCATGCTGCAGTGCGCCCGAAATGTTAATCTCTGTTGTAATCGCATCACTGGCGTCATCCTGTGACAGAAACTACACGAAAATAAATTTTTCCTGGTGCTTTGCAATGCCAGAAAACTGCGGTCTCTTGGATACAGAAAAGCGGTCAAAAGACCTCGGACTGACTTGCACCATAGCATTCCATGGGGTGCGCTGTGTGATTGGCCATGCGATTGTGTCATTCAGAGTGCTTTCGTTTGCACCAGAATAAAGCTTTGCTTCACTGAATACATTGTGCTTTGACTTCCTCACAGTTGTAGTGCAATTAAAACTCGACTGCTTTGGCTTTTCTAGAGCGGTCGCTTATTATCGAAATACCGCTTACAACGAATTTTTTCGCCGTCCTGCTGACTTCGTTATAACAAGGAATTACTGTAATTCACTAGTGCTACCTTTTCTTCAACAGGAGCAGTGGAGTCATTTTGCTCTTCAACTGTCACGTCCCCAAAAGAGCAACCCCGGAGCACATGTTTGCATCTGGGGAACCAAAAAGCGTGAAGGACTCATGAGCTTCGTCATTAAGAGTGGAACACAACAGAGCAACTGGGCCCCTTTCGCATCGTCTTCTCATTCAATCGTCTCACTTGGCTTCTCAATAGACACCTAAACCACGCCACAAGGAAAGAAATGTCCGTGCACTAAATTTGTTGAGTATTGGCAATTTTCACAATCGCAGTCAAGCTAATATGGAAGAAACAGCCGGGAATCAGCATCGATGCTCTGCATATCTTAAATTTTCCCAATTGTGAGAAAAAATCAGTGTTTTGCTGAAGGTGGCTTTCTTGTGCTGGACAAGTACAGTAGAACCTCGTTGATACATTCCCGCTTAGTACGATTTCCCGGCTCCTACGCTCGAAATTGCGAAAATTAAAAATAACCGAATACAGCTGTGAGTAATACTTCTGGTTATTGCGTTCTCGGAAAATATGATTATTCGGCAGCAACGTTCAGCAACGCAGAAAACTGAGTTGTACGATACGTCTTGCACTCAGAAACTCTCATTCAGGTGTGCAAAAAGGGCCCTCTCGTGTACTTAAGAAGCGTGAAGTGGCAGACAGCCGCCGCGCAGCGACGGCAGCTTCTCCGCAGTGCCTTTCCCCTCCACGCTTTCTCTGCTTTGCTCAATTTCCCCCCTGCGTCTCTTCCGAATTGCTCGATCGTCCCCTCCCTGTCTTCTCCAAATTGCTCAATCGCTGCTCTCTGTCAATCACACACCGACCCGAAGGCAGGCAACAACACTGGTCGTCAAAATCTTCAAACGGCTTTAAAAAAAAAAAGTATTTTCTGTAGCACTTGCCCCGATTTTGCTGAGCATTGCAAATCCATCCGTAGCATGGTACATGGATGCACACTCGTCCCACACACTTTTGTTCAGACCCCATGGCTACAACAACAGCCAGGGGAACTAACAATGCGGCCCAAAGAATGGAGGCTGTCGCTCCTCCAGTCCACCACGGTTCATTACAAGACCTGTGGAAACGCACATGCCGCCACCACATCGCCGCCGCTGCACAAGATGCCGCGACACGTAACCATAGCAACGCCGCTGTTGTGCCCAGTGAATATGGCCGATAATTTCCTCCACACTTTTCTCCCGGAGCGCGTTCGTTTTCGTGTTGCTCCGCCCAGCACAATTACAGTCGACATTCGTTTTTTTTTTTTCTCTGGCAGGGCAATTCTGCCTACCAGCGGGTCGTCAGAAGCTGCCAGAAAAAATTTGCCCTGGAAGATACCTGGGAGGGTTCTGGTTATCAGACGCCAAAACGAGACGATGTGCGCTCGCCGCCATCTTTTTGAGGACTCAACAAATCGCAATGCAGGCACTATGGGACTTCATCTTTGGTTGCCATTACGCCGGGCGTTATCTATTAAAGTCCGTTCCACCGTGCGAGATGGTGCGATCACTAGTGGCGGCGAACATACCAGCGCATGTCTCAAGTTAAAACAGAACGCAAACTTATCAGCGCGAGTGTACGACGTAGTATGTGATAGCCGCAAACAGCTGTCGCTTACGGGTATGCTTATCACTTTCGGGGATGCTTATCACTTTCGCGAGATTTCGCATATCGTGTTGTACCGCGATTGTTACGTGCACTGCGAAGAGTTGAGCTTGTTAAGCCTTTAGCGGGCCGGCAGTTTTCTTCACGGACGGGGCGAGTCGTGCGTGATCTTGCGAACGCACGTGATCGTATCCCAAATGCGTATGCTCGAGGATATCACTTCCACTCTTCGGCAAACCTAGGCCCATATTTCCAAGCGGCAATGCACAAAGAATCGATGCTCATGCAGCGCAATGTTTCATCTGCTGACACGGCAGTAGCGTTTCTTTACGTTTACGCTGGTTGTCCGAGTGTTTGGTTTTGCAATATTTGGGTTGTCTCGGGATTTCAACACACGTGACCACGACGTTATTTCCGGTCAGGACCGGAACTAGCTGGCTGACCTCTGGCTGCCAGTGAGATGCTAGGTGTTCAAAAATCGAAGAGTCCCTCCTTGTTTTTCGAGAAATTAATGTTTTTTGCCCTTGCACCTCAATATGGGCTTGTCAGCCTCAATTTTTACTCAATTCGGATCATACGTTTGCCCGGATAGTACATTTATTTTCCGCGATTTTTTCGGAAGCGTATCAACGAGGTTCTACTGTACTTTGCAACTGTTCAAAGAATGCAATGGAAGCCACCGACTTCTGCCCACAAATAGGGCCATGTACCATCTCAGTGCATTTCAGTGACGTTTTCCACAAAGTCAGTGACAACACATGTTCCTGTAAAGCGGGAGGATTGCTACAGGTAATATTTTAAAACACCATTTTGTGTATATGCTGCCAATAGTCACAAGATTCATTAAAAACCTGAGCACCCACACTCGCAGCCTCTGGTAACCTGCTATTCTGAAAATGGTAACAGTTAGGTAACAGTTACAAACAAGCTCCGTAATCACTAATGCACAATGCCTGTCACTCAGGTGTCAAGCCTGTGCAGGGTCTTTTGGAAACCTGAAGGAGCAAGTCATATTCTCCTCGCTCCGTGCATTGCGCTAGTACTCCTTTCACACAGCACAAACTTGTGCGGGAAAAATCTACAGCCAATCGCTAACACAACAGCACGCATGGGTGCACCCATGTGTAGCCAGACTGCTGGATGATCTAAGTGTGATTTATAAGAAGTTCAATATAAGTTATGCACCACAGAGGATGCGCTTCAAGTTTCACTAGAGTGCTGTAGCATGTGCACAAAATATAGCTCTAGTTCAAAAGTTGGGTTTCATAGTGCTTTAAAGAGGCATTCAGCATTTAAAAATTTAAAAGCACCATTTAACAAATATATCTTGCAGCAGCAAGTAATCAGAATGTGCTGCAAATGAGCAGTTAATTGCAATACGTAATTACCCCTGACACCCTCATTCCCATTTCACAATGGAAGCCAACTTGGTCATTTCTCTCAATGCTCTACATGTCACAACAACATGAGGGCAGCATTTCCAGTCTCAGAAGTAACTAATTAATATCACAAGTCCATGTTCAAAGAGCAAAAGTTCTATTAGGGTGCGCAACTCTTATTTATAAGTTCCACTCCTGGAATGCCAGAAATGTCACTACTGCTGTGGTGGCAAACTGTCAAACTTGACAAACTGTGGGTTTTAGCAATTCACATACACTCTAAGACAAAAATCGAGTATTTGGGGAGTATTTCTGCCACACAACAATAATCATCATCTGCGTGCTCGCGTTTCCTTTCTTGAAAACCCAGCTCTCGTCACTTTCCAGTCAAGAATGCTATGTCCCGCTGATAACACGTGCGCCATTCGTGACCGGGAAGTGCTGGGACCGCGGTGATAACGCGAGGAAAGTGCACGAGGTGGATGACAAGTATTGTTGCGTGGCAGGAATACTCCCCAAATACTCCATTTTTTCTTAAGAGTGCAGCGCTGGCTGCCTAAAAATAAAGAATGATCTTATGGTATTCTGTGGGGCGATCCAAATGAAGGTGAGAGGAAGGACCTCTTGGCTCCTCCAGCGTCGGGAGAGACGATGATGCTGTTGCGCCACTCTGGTATGTTCTCACGAACCCACTTGAGAACAGCAGGCTCAGCATACAAGTTGTCCACCGGAATGTCAAAAAATCCCTATAAAGGCAAAGCACGTTTCAACACTTGATCACTTGAATTGGGCTACGTAAGTTGTTATTATTGTGAGGCACTGTCGGGGCACTCCTAGGTCACCTGAACTTCAAAATGCCATGGGCAGCCTCACCACATTGGCTAACATTCATTTCTACTCCACTGCATTACATGACCAACTTTTAGTTTTGCTTCATCTTTTGACCATGATACGAGCCAGGGCACTTACGAGACAAACCGTAGTTTTGAGCTCTGCATATTTATCGTCCCAAACACTGTTCCTGACTATCTTTTGTGCAAAGCTACTGCCTGCGCATATTCTGGATCCTACAAAACTGTAGTACTCTACAGCATCCACTACACTGCTATCGGAATGCCCTGTTCTTCACCTGTTTTCATTCAATAATATGTTAAAAAAAAAACAGCTTTTACGCTTCCTTCTTTTAATGTCTCGTGCATATCTCTAGCTGGCTACCTTTGCTCCTCACATTTTCACTCCTACAGCCTAGTTTTTGAGGACACTACTTCCAAGTAGATACTCTGTGTATAACTAAGGGGGCATGACACCGAATTTTCCATCATAATCTGGCAAAATTTTAGCACATTTGGCCTATCCCTTAATTTATAATTGGATATTTTTCTAAACCAGGGGCAGAAGCAGGCTTCAGTGTTTTTGGAGCAGCACAGGGAGCAGGAATAATGCTGTTTTGGAGCAGCTTTGGGGCATCAAATGGTGTTTTGGAGCAATGCAAGTTAGTTTTTGGAGCAGAATTCTAGGTTCAAACATCACTGTCAATTGAAATTTTTTATCTCTGGTAAACACAAAAATTTCAGTTGTTTTTACTAAACATTCAATACCGATGAACTGACAGTCAGACTCACCACAAATTATATATACACGTGTGTGTGTGTTCCCATCACAGCTGACAGAGCAATAACTCAGAGAAAACAAGAGGTAAGTGATGCTTTGGATAGCTACACTTGAGTATACCTGAGACTAATGAAAAACATGTTAATGAAACACCACCACTGACATGAACAACAACTGAAGACCAGAGATAAGCTAATAAAAGTTACCTTCATACTAAACCCAATGAGACTCCATAAAAATGATTGAAAAAACTTATGCACCCGTCATTAAAGTGCCAAAGACGATGAGAACCGAGAGGAATATAGAGATAAGCAATGCACTCCTAGCTAAACTCGACTGCACTTTAGAGATATTGTTTTCAGATGTTCACACTGACAAACCAGAATTGTTGACATGTGCAAATGGAAGACTAGAAAACTAAAATATTCACTTTTATTGTGATAGCAATGACATCGACACTGTCAGCGGGTTTTTGCCATCGCCGCCATTTTCCGTACAAAGTCCACACCGAAAACATTGCCCCTCGTATTGCATGTTCTACGCATGAGTAAGGGTGCAGAAGCGTTGGGCACGAACGTGGCTAAAGCAGAGATGAAATGAGCCGGCCATCTCCGTCACACGAAGGGCGCGTGCGATAATATTGCCCTGCATGCGAGGCCTGCTGTCGATGGCTCCTCTAGCGGAAAGGAAATGCCCCACTTGTCTTTTGCCGCTGGGCAAAGGAGCATGAAGAGAGACGGGGGGGGCTGTGTCGCTCGAGCAGCAACTGCGAACTTTGATCATAAGGGAGCGATCGATAGCGCTGACGCACACACTATCTCTGCAGACATCGGCAAATGGCCCGCTTACTTCGCGTTGAGACAACAGGCAGCATGAAAGCAGTTTTCCTCCCTGCAGTGGCCCCTTACACCAGTGTTTTGTAGAGTTACGCGAGATTGGATCCAGAAGAGTTAGCTGCTAGCCTTACTCCGTATAACATTAGAATTTCTAGTTATCGCATTCAATGCTTCACCCTTGCAGCAAAACTGATTTTTTTTCGTGCCATCAACGCTACAGAGAACGCGCCAGGTGGTGATGATTGGAGCTCGCATGGGCACGCCACGTCGCAGATGACAGCGGCCCATGAAGGCACCAAAGACCGCTTGGGAACAGTTTCGGCGCAATAAGAGCAGGATGACACAGCAGAAGCGGATTGGTGCAGCGTGACACAAATGATGCAGCCCTTTCACCCCTGATAAATGCGATTTTGCCCTGACGTCATGGACACCATGGCAAAATGGCGGTTGCCAGTGGTGGGCAGAGTTTATTGCCAGTATCTTCTAGGGCTTGTTTTGCACTGAAATATTCTTTTACAGTCCACTTTTCATATATGTAGAGATATAATAGACCCTCTACTTCTATTTCTCACTGAAAACCACAAATTGTTGGATGACCCCATCATGGCCCCTTTAAATAAATATGGTGGGAAAATACAGCACTGCCAGACCCCTTTCTGAACTTTAAACCATACAAACATATGTCTCAACAAGGTCTCCTCGCCCTATGCACCAGTTCCTTCAGTAGGAAACTATAAACCAAACTATACCAGTTATTTATCACTCCATCAGCACATAGTTTTGCATGCTTGCTATCCAAGTTGCACCCCTCATTGGCACTGACAGAAGGTACTGGTTATGGTAAGCTGCACTTGACAAGCAAGAGTCGGTGATACTGTACAGAAAAAACAGCACTTGACAGGATGGTACCAGTACTCGAACTGTAATGCTGTTCCTACCGATATCATGAACCAGCTTGCCCTCTAGTCAAGCCAGCAACTTTAATTTATGGAGTTTTTTTTCTCTCTGGGGAAATTAACATTGCATGAACAATATCACGCCCGGTGTTATGGCATTACACTTAATATCTCTAAATGCAACGAACACCAAAAGCACTTTATATTTCAATTTGCCTTTTTTCCCTGATGTTTTTTCACCCTAGTGAACTTCCATGTGCTTAGTAACACAGTACAATTTAAAAGTTTACTAGTATTTGAACATATAGAGAAGCGCACCTGTATTTGCGAGGCATGAAGGTCCATTGTGATGATGTGATCAGCACCGGCAACAGACAGCATGTTGGCAACGAGCTTGGCCGAAATTGGTGCTCTGCTCTGCAATGTGCAAAATTAAGAATGCCATGTAATACACCTTGTCTGGTCTACAGTTACAATAGTACATAAATCCAAGTACTGAATAAGTTCAGCATCTCCATGAGACAATATAAACATGGCAGACAACACCAATAAATTTAGTTCCACCAACACCATTACATTTACTTGTTCCATCTCTTCAAATCAAATCTCTATCTTGCATAGCATGGTTACATCGTGCAGGAAGAGGTTTCCAAGGTCAGGAGACCATACCAGAACCCTCTGTATGTGATTATTAGATACAAATTACGAAATAAGCACAACAGTGTAAAAAACAATGTCCAATGTAACAATGTAAAAAATGTGACATTGGAAATGCACATTTCCCAAAGACTTAGGTGGCAGCCTTGCAAAACTACTAGGAGAAATGGTGGAGCACAGAGGTGACACAAGGAAGCCAAGTAAAATGTTTCTAATGTGTAGGCAAGGCTCAGATGAACATGAGCCAATTATTATTGCAATCCATGCAGTAGGGCATTTTCAATGTAAAAACCCACCAAAGATGACTTTCAGTGTATAGTGTCACCTTCCAAGACCGCACAGTACACTGTTACGACCGGGGGTTAGCGGCATCCCACCACTGCCACCGGTTGTTACGAGCGGCGTCATTGGCCGACGCGGACTCAGGGGGTAGCGTGGAGCTGAGCGGCGGGAGTCATACCGCAGGCCCAGGGATGTCCAGAACAGCAGGAAGCCGAGGCAGAGAGACCGGCGTTGAGGAAAACTTAACAGACGTTTATTTACAACATCATAGAGAACAGGATCGTCAGAACGACATCTAGTCTGACTGATATGTCCCGAGCAGACGCTCTGCTGCTCCTTGAATACGCTTCATTTCCAAGATAGGGAAACTCCTTTACTGCAAATGTCCAATCACAAACGTGCATCCCTTTGAAGCTCCATTTCTAGCAAACGTCCAATCACAAACGTGCATGCCCTTGGAGGGTCCGGCTCTTTGACACATAGGTCACCGCCCCCAGGATAGCAACGCCAAGGACCACTGCACTCACACTCTCCACGTCCAACCAGTTCGGAAGAAAGGGGGGGGGGGGGCAATGTCACTTCGGGGAACTGAAAACCCTTTTACGAACAAAGGCACCAGCTTTCACCAAAAACAAACTCGTTGCAAATACGCGTTCCACGGAGGAGACCCGCGCAGCTGCCACCTTCCAGCTGAAGCGCCCAGTTCGGGGAAAAGACGGCAGGTGTAGGTGACAAATCCGTTCTCCGAAATGAGGGGGGGGGGGGTCCAAGAAGCGGGAAGACTCGCTTGGGGACAGATGGCCCAGGATTCTCGTATCTGCTTTGTAACAACACCAAGTAGCATGCATTTGCTCTCTCTCGCACATCTTGCGCTAGATCAAAGGAACTGCATCACACTTGGCTAACTCGTAGCACTTGGAAATGTGCACTCTGGATTTGGTTGCAATCCTTTAATCAAGCTAGTGCAGGACAGAGCCAATGTACACCAGCTGCTCACATAGCCCAGTCAGACTGAAGCCGCACAAGTGCAAGCCCATTGTGCACATAGATAATACGTGCTGTAACGACTACCGTTGTCACAGTTGCATGTAGCTGTGTCAGCTGCATAGCGCAGATACTGCCACTGCCATTAAAGGGACTGTCTACCGTCCTTCATCGCTTTTCTGTATTGTACCGCAATAGAAAGCATACCATCTGAAGTGCCCAACCTCGCAGCGGTTTCTATGGAAAGTGAGTAGAAATTATATTATATTATAATATTATAAACAAGGACTGGAAGGTTTGAAAGGAATGTTAAAGGAACAGGAAGGAAGAGAGGTCAGAGACGATCCCACGGAGGAAACGGTGCGGGCGCAACCACTTTGGTCTCGTTGGCATTGTGTTGGCGGTTGGTCGACGTCCCCTTTGCGACCCGTGTAATCGGGCGGCGAAGATCAGTCCCGTCAATCTGCTTCGACGGCGTCATTGTGGCAGGAAGGTCCACGGAGGCCTTCGGAATTCTCAACAGCCCGAATTCAATATTTCAATATAGTCGAGTTTGACTGTGTCTATCCCCTGGGTTTGCATTCCTGGATAAGCTGGGGGGAACAGCCGGTCTGTTTCTGTGCCTGATCAACCAGCCTGGTCCTGTGCTAAGTGTAGATCACAATGCCAGTGAAGTCTAACCATGCACCAGGCAGGCATCCCAAAGCAAGCCTGTTTCAGTGTCCTTTTGTGCAACTAGTGATGGGCCTGCGTGGCAGCTTCCACCCCCTCCTGCTGCTTGTCACATCAGTGCAGCTCGACCAAACTCGTGTGCATGTAATTGACATGGCTCCATCAGATGTTGACTTGTATACCGATGCTGTGCAGAACACTAGCTCAGCGCTAGACTCAATTTAATTAATTTGTTTTCACTTTATTGCACACATCGATTTATTGCCTCATACCATCTTGGTGTTGCATGAAGCCCCTCTTTGTTCACTGTGCCATTTTTGAATGTTTGAGGCCAGAGACGTCACCACACGTGTACAAGCCTTGTAAATTACAGAAGAAAGGAACAATACAGAAGCGAGGTAGGTGGATACTAGACAAGCACAACCACTTTCCAAAGAAAGAAAATAATGCGGCGAGGAAGCCGCGCGACCAGACAGGTTTTGTTGCAGCCACGACTTACCTTATCCTTCTTGTCCTGCCTTGCATATGGAAAGCAAGGTATGACAGCAGTGACTCGGGAAGCAGAAGCAATCTTGCAAGCATTGATCATAATCAGCAGCTCCATGAGGTTGTCATTCACCTCCCCACATCCACTCTGGATGATGTACACATCCTCACCACGGACACTCTCCCCTACCTCTACACTGCACATTTAAAGGAAAAAAAAAAGACAATGAGCTTGCTTTAGAATTACAGTGGTCAATGCTTCAAAAACAACACTGGTGCTACGACGGACGCTACAGTGGACTATTAAATAGCTTGCCCCCACGGCTTGGCACACGAGCATTCCACCATCACATAACCAGCAGCCGGAAACCAGCATAACATGCCCAGCCAGCACAACTGTTTTGCTGCTCACTGCATCCACGCATGCAGTCAGCCCAGAGCTGTCATGCCAGACCATGAGTACTTCATTTTCCTCATGCTGCATTCCAATGTGCCATCTAATAAGAAATGTCCACTACCACGGCTGAGGAGACTTTGGGTAAGTGTCAACTATTACAAAGTAAAGCTCTAGAAGTCTCTAGTATTCATGAGTGATATTTTTTGCATTTATTTCCTACTGTAAGCGTAGGCTGCACGCTAAAAAATGTAGGTTTAACATGGATACTTTTTTTCTAGTGGCCCTTTGTTTACATGTGCAGTCTTTTTTTTTTTAAGAGAATTCGTTGAAAGGCTGATTGGTTCCTAATGCTAAACCGCAGAGTGCAGATTCGGTATGGGACAGTGTTTGTCCTGTGTTGTGTGTGTTCTATGCTAGCGCTTCACATGTGCTGTAAGCTGCTATGCTAGCGCTTTTCTTTTTCCCCCTGTCCCTGTTCAACGTAATTTTTCTAGGATGGTGCATTTTTTTCAAAGTTTCTTACCATTGTATAATAATGACCATGCTATTATTGAAACTCTACCGAACCCCCACCCCCCTCATGCAATACCTTGAAAAGGGTCCTTAAAGGAACAATAAATGCTGATGATGAATGATGATGAATAACATGTCTAGGACGGGTACATGCACACATTTAATAATAGTTTTCTTCCTTTTATAAGGTAAATAACTGTTCTTGGTTACAGTGAATGCATGGTGTGTCATAGATACAGTGGTCAAGAGCATCGCAAAGTTCGAAAGAGTTTTGCCATCTGCAAGCTGGCAGGAAGTAACAGCTTGAACCATCGAGGGAGTAGAATGACACTATCAAATTACGGTATATAAGGGAGGCGGCAGTATTGCAAATCAGTGTTAGCAGTGATACTTAGTGATGGTCGGTCCACAATGAAGTGAGCTTTAACAACAGCTGCTGCAAACAAGTACTTTGCAAAAGCAACTTGAAAGTGGTCCGTATTGTGTGGCTTGTAGCATGCACAGTGGCCGTTACTGGTCGTCTTTGTCTTATCGAGAGCACCAGCGAAAATTAAATGGCTACGAAAGCTATTTTCTTTGCTTGTTTTGGAATAATATTTTCCTTCGTTCCTGCAGACAAACATGCAGCCTACAGTGTGCACTGAAAGACAGCGGGGCCCGCAATATGAAACAAGTCCCATCTCCAAACCTCAAGAAAAGACATTGTGAAAATATTTGGAGCGTGGAACTTTTAACGTACTTGTTGCAGTTTTATATGTGCTTTAATAAGGTATGCGCATTCATGACATGCAATTAAGCTGAGTTAATAACAACTGTAAAATATAGGAAGTCTTGAATACTTTTGTTGAAAGGAGAGCATTATGAATCAGTCTGCTTCAGTTTATGCATATATATATATATATATTCAGATATCCTTTAAACTGTGAATCATAGCTGCAGCACATGTGTTCAATTTATATATATATAAGCCACTAACATGTGGTGTGCAGTCCATCAATAATGCACTTAGGAATGCACTGCAAATTGAACACATGTGCTGCAGCTATGACTCACAGTTTGTCTTTCTAGCTTGTGTTAATCGTCTGGTTTGTGCTGTATTTTACCCATGAACTATAACGATGTGGCCACAATATTTTTGTCCTCTGTGCCTCAATAACAAAAGAACTTGCAAGTGTTTTAATGATAACATTGACACTACATCACAAACCTTGTGTACTACCATGCAGTGCACCAACATGGCAGCTTCAGTGACATCAGTGCAAGCCATCTGTACGTAAATGTTGCTTAAACGTTACAAGAGCAACTTGTTTAGCTAACATTTAGCTTAATGTTATGCACACATTGCAAGAACATTTCACGAATATTTATTTCAGGCTGAAGAGAACATTATCGTAACGTTTTTAATAACGTTAGAAGAACATTAAAATAAATTATTTCAACATTCAAGCTGACCATAAATGTAACGTTATCATAATGCATTGGTGCTACTCGACACACGTGTAACGATGTCAAGCAATGAAAAGAAAGCTTACATACAGTAGAATCTAGCTGATGTGTTACCGTTTCGTGCGATTTCCCAGCGCCAACGTTCGCGATATCGTTATCATGAAAAACTGCGTGATGTTTCTGGTGAATTTAAACTGGGTTTCCCCTAATGGTGCGGCTTTTTTTCTTCCCCGTTCTTTCTTTCAAAAACGCATGAACGAGGTTGTACTGTATAAGACTGACAAAATATAAAATCAAGCCACAGATCTCTCAAACGGATCCTTCTAGGTGGTCAACAACCAAATAACAGATTTGTAGACGGCATAGCACGCTCAAAACCTTGGGTGTGGACGACTCGCACAAAGTTTCACCAATTTTCATTAGCCTTCAAGGCCAGGAGCACCAGTGGTGCGTCGCTTATAGAAACGTGTATCAACAACAAGCGATTGCGCAATGCAGCACGTGGTGCGATCGTTGTGACGCCCCTCTAATTAAGTGAAAACGGCTAATGGGAAAGTGCCCCAAGCAGTTCAACTGAGATTTCGTGCAGAGCAAAAGGTCGTGACTTTGAGACGCGACAGGCCTGCATGAGATAAAGGGACGAGTTCGGCGCCGGACGATAAAGCGCCGGCGGGCGCGCGGTTATCAGCGCTCGACGGCTGAGCAGCGCCTGGGGGGTTTCCCGATTGCGACGAACAGCGCGCCGATGCAACAGCTGATAACGCATGTTCTGGCACTTAACCAGCGAGACACGTGTTGCTCTCTTACGTTAACGCCTCGGTATGACATTGGAGAGCGACACTAATGTAACCGCTCGTACCACGTTGCAACCGCTCAGACTGCAAACAGCCCAGACAGCGAGCGTTATTTTGTACGAGTTAAAAATTCGCACCTTTCCAGCATGCAAGCTGACACACCGCTTGTCGACATGACACATACTAGAAGTGGCACAGCAGGAGTGATATGCGAGGTACTTACCACGTCTCTTGATTGCTGAATTTCTTGAGAACTACCTTTCCGAGTTCTATGCCGAGCCTGTCGACCACTTTCTGGGCGAGATCGCAGTGCGACGAGCCGCTGAATACCTTGATGTTGGGCATTTTGCGGCAGAAAGTGACTGGCCCGCTGTGGCAAGCAACGCAACACACTGGCGCTACCCAACCGTTGCCTGTCCTGGCGAAAGAAGGCAGCTCCTCACTCGTCGACGGAGGGGTAGACTGACCGCCGCCGCCGTGGGCCATGGCAGCGCCGTTGCCATCTAGCGAGGGCGGGCAGAAGTGACACCACTCGGTGTGATGTGGTCGAAGTGGGGCCCTCTGCAGCGGCGGCGACGCGTGGCCTGGTCCGTACAGCTGCACGAGCCCGTAATCCATCCTATCGCCGCCCACGGGCCGCCCGCATTTTAACCAGCGCTACGGCGGCGCCTGCCAAGGGCACACGCGTGCCTGGCGGGCTCGCGAACAGCGCGCGCACTTCGGCGCTACATTTAAAACGAATCCCGGGCGCTTCTTTTTCGCAAGTAGAACCGGTATTTCACCTAAGCGAGACCCTCGCTTTCCTTGTAACGTAGTACTCGTCTTGAGGCATACGGAAGAGTGAAGCTAGCAAAGATTCCCTTGCTACGCTGCAGTCAGCCATTACCATCCCGGTGGATTAAAAGCCACAAAGACGTCGGTAGTGGAATTTACACTAGACAAAAATTACGAAAGCTCATTTGGCTTCCTTCATCGATCCCCGTCCAAGATCTCCTTCCATAGTTAAATATACGAGGGAAGGTTTTTGAAACCACCTACTTCATGGCCGAAAGAGATGACGGCCAGGTGAGTTCGTACAGATTCAATAAAAAACAGTTTAATGCAATACAAGATGGGTCAGAGGCATCAGTTACGAGAAGGCACCTTTAATGGTGTGGAGACCTGTCGGCACCTTTTCCATCTAGTCATGCAGCACCCTCCACAGTCGCTAATTTTGTGAATCGAGGGCAGTCCTAGGACACAAGCACATTGTGTGTACCAACAGTACATTTAATGGCTTCCTATGTTGACAACACACTCTAGCTCCTGCAACTACTAACTACTGAAACATCAATGGAAGGCCTTCGCAGTGAACATGAAGTACCATCCACAGCAGTACTGCAGTTGACATCACATCATCCAAATGAGAGATACCGAGGCTACATTCATGTGTACACTAACGGCCCCGTCACCAAAGAGACTTCAACATCAGCATTTGTCATTCCTCAGCTGCATTAAGAATATGCACGTTGGCTTGGTCATTTTTGCCTTCAACATCAGAGCTTGTAGCCATTTTACTAGCATTCAGCTTTATTAACTTGTCGAAGACGCCAAGAAAGCGGTTCTGTCATCACCGATTCCCCAGCAGCTCTTACGTGCACTGAAAATACGAATCTAGGAAAAACAGGTATACGTGTAATATGTTTCAGAATAACTTTGGCAAGCTGCAGGGTCAAACCATCATGTGGTATTCCAGTGCATTCCAAGCCACTGTGGAATATGTGGAATAAAAGAAAATGAAGGGGCAGAGTTGGCAAAAGCTGCTCACAATTATTCAAACACCAGTCTTACTCCCATGTCACAATCTGACATGTGCCACATCTTACAAGGAATGAAATGCAAACTGTGTTTGTCAAACTGCTTCACAGACAGTACAAATTAAAAGAATCAATTTTATGTGCAGTTGACCTTAGTGATCAATAACAACTAAACCCTCAGCTCCCGTGATGCACAGACACCCTCATGCATCGTCTACGACTGACAACCACTTACACAAGGCCCTTTTTATCCAGAATTCAGCGTGCGCCATCTACATGTTCATGCAAGGATGTTCATCACCTGTTGCTCGACTGTCCTGAGCACAACACACAGCAACACGAACGGGAGCTTAGTTTTACTGGACTCAGCACAAACTTTTTCTCTAACCAAAATACTAGGCCCATGGTCATCAAAGGTTCACCATAATGAGATAAAAGTCTTTCAACACTTCTTTGAAGACAATGCTATTTGTGATGAGTACCAACTTAACTACATTGCGAGTGTGCGTTGTGCTTGTGTGTGCCAAACATTAGCAGGCAGTTTAAAACGAGACCTTCTGAACTCACAGAAGGCAAGACTATTTTTTTTTTCTTAAATTTTATTTTATTCCTAACAACCAAGTGAAAAGTAGCTGTTGCCAAGAAATGGCAACAACTCTATTTTTATTTCAATAAAAAAATTTAGGGCTGGTCTTCCCTGGCTGCATGCCTCAGCAGCCCTAATTGGTACTTGTATTTTGTATAATGGCCACTCTGCCCATTGTAGCTCGTGTGGTTGTAAACCACAGTTTACAGACTGTAGCATCACAGACTGTAGCCAAGTGCCGAGATTGGACTGCACGTGAAATCATTGAAGCAGCAAAAATGTTTTCCTTGAAAGATGGATGCGACAGCACACCTTCTGTTGCTCTCACCGATAAAGAGGAGTTATACTTAGGGTTGATTACGTGTTGAACTGTGGTTGTGTGTCACGCATGGCTGTTGTGCGAGTATACAACTGTATAGAAGGTGAAGTGTTTTAGAAGAAATAAACAGTTGGAAGTTAGCGCTCTGTCTCCTCTCTTCTGTCCCCTCTTGGTTGTTGCGCTGCTAAGAATTGTAATCTTGTTATACCAACACGCCCAATCCTACGCTCTTCTGTATTTTGTTCTTGACATGGAGTATAATTCTGGAACAGGGTTCTCCACGTTTGGTGGGCGGTGAAATGTGGAGAACGCCCACTGTTCTGTTTCACCACGTACCACTTTCAATAGCCCACTGCTCCGATTGACCCCTTTGATGCACGCCTGAGGAACCAATCAGTAGCATGAGTGCCAGCAAGGGTGCTTCCGTTTTCTATGGGTGCCATTGATGTCAGATATGCGTGACAAGAAATCAAATGTGGATGTGTGTCGAAAATGGCAAGTTTGAAAACTTGAAATTCTTAAACTTAACATCTAATGCTCCCAGAACCCTGTACAAACAAACTTTATCACAATGGCATATTTATATTAATTTGTAAACCTCATCCACCCAGGGCCTATGAGCAGGGACAACAAGCCATGGCAGGCACCCCTGTTCCGAAGCACTGTAGTAGTTGTGCCAAGCTTGCAACAGGCATCGTGCATTGCACTTCACATTGTTTTGACCAGCATCAGCAAGCTTACTGTCTAAACATAAAAAAGAAAACAGAGCATGTAATGGTTTAAAAGCACACCTTTAATGCTCATTCACAACGACAAAAGAAACAGGGCAAAAAAGGGGCCATCTTCAAAGTTGCTCAATAGAAAAATAGAATTTCTGCTGCAGACTCTTAGGTAAACATGCAGTTTCACAAAAGGGAATGAAAATGCGAATCAAGTCCACACAAGAGAGCCTGAGAACAAATGACTACTACTTTCAACTGCATGCAATCTATAATATAGCCTTTTTGCAATGGCATTTACAATTGTGTATAGTGAATCACAATATTCACGAACCGAATTGGCACATGAGCCGGATTAGCACTGAAGCTGTAAAAGCAAGGATCAAGCAGGCAAAATCTCGAGGGACAAATTTCTCATTATATCCTATTCAAATCAAGCAAATTTTTACAGTGCTCCTCAGTAGACATAGTGCAAATGCTACTGGCATCTACGGCTGTACACCAAAGGCACACCTCTCACACTGTGTGTATCCCCAAACGACATGAATGAAATGTACTTTCTCAAAGCTCTGCTGGCTTAATTGAAAGCACCTGAGGAAGAGAAAAATATGGGAAGGAGCAACAGTCCAGGTTAGACCAGCTTTAGCTGAAGATGGCTTCCGTGGCTTTCTCAAGGTCCCACGAGTATGATGACAGTGCGACACGTGCACGGTGCTGCACAGAGAAGACATCACCAAGTCAGCAAACAAAGGAGATAACACAGACAGGCACACATGGCTCTACTGGCTTGGAGGAGTCCCTTATTCGCATTAAATGAAGTTCTAAGCTGCATAAAAATTCCAAGATGAGCTGGAAAGTGTCACAAAGAATTAAACGTGTCTCCTCAACCAGTGCTAAGGAGGTAGAAGCATCATGACATATCGATACACTGGCTTGCTCCATTTCACACGTGAGCACAGCATTCAACACGTGAATACAGCAGTCCAGTTCATTACAATGGGTAACAACACAAGACATTGTTACACCCAGGGTGTCAAACCGAGCTCAAGCCAAAAAATGTACAACTACAAGCGCATGTTTGCTTCCTATGCAGTAAAATGTTACTGTATTTCTACAAACCATTACCAGCCACAACGTGGTTGATATATTGACTTTTTGTCAAGGCTTAATCAGCACAAGACTGCTCCACCATAGAGGTGTTAAGCATAAACTGTCCTTCATTGTTCAGAATAATATTTTAAAAATAAAAACAGCACAATCACAAATCAATAGCTTTTCTCACTATACAAGTTTGAAGATGTCTAATTCATGTAATACAATGTAAATCCATGCTTTCTTGATGCATTTCGCATTCTGTGACTCGCTTACTATCAGTCGAGTAGAAATTACTTCTAGAAAAAGAAAACTTATCACTGCACTATGCTGACAAATGCTGCAATGCTGCAAAATGCTGCAATATGCTGACAAAACTGACTATGCTGCAGCAAAAGTGGTAGAGAAGCCAAACCCGCAGCATGCCAAGAAATTCTCACCAATTAACTTCGCGCCTGATACATACGTGGACATTTCTTTGTATTTGCACAATTCATTTGTAAGCCACACTCTTTAGTGAAAAAGATATTATCACAGTACTATCAAGCTGTTTTCTGATATATCATTTTAAAAGCTATACTGCGCTAAGCAATTCTTATGATGTGAAAATACAGAGAGCATTACTTGTCGCTAGTCCTAGTGCTGTTTTCAAATTTAAGTATGCACCAACAAGCCCGCATTAAAGGGCCCATAAACCACCTGAAATATTTTTTAAACATTTCGAGCAAACAGGGGCAGCGAGTTGAGAATGCCGTCATGACAAGCAGTGCCAAAATGCAGCAGCGCTACGAGTGCTACCGCGCCACAAATTCCAAGAAACAATCGCTGCTCCTCTCCAGGATTTTCAGTATCCCCAGCGTTGGCTGTGACATCACCACGCATGTCCAGTCATGTCAGCAAAAAAAAAGAACCTGCTTGCCTGCTCACAGGTACGTGCGCTCCCTGCTCCTTCTCCTGTCACGGCAAGGAGGAGCCAGGAGGAGAGACGAAGGAAAGGGTGAAGCGAACAAGAGGCGATCACCAAATGCATGTAACTCCACTATTACGGCACCATATCGAAAAATTCTCGCAGCTACGCGTTGGTTGCAGACTCGTGCACAACTGCAACACCACAACTAAATTTCGACCTCTGGGTGGCTGCACTTTCTCAGTTCAGCATCAGTTATCACTTCTGTTATGCGCTCGGTTAGGTTCCTCCTTTTGTTTCTCTGTAATAATACATGTGCTGCCTAGACTGAGCATTGGCGAGGCCGTTTTCATCTCAAGGTCGTGGCACAACACTGGCCGTACTGCATACCTACATATGCAGAAATTCAGATCATGACCTGTTCTCACACTGCATCTGCGAAGCATCTAGTCTTTAAATATTGCTCTGTCCACCGCTACAATTGAGAATTGTGAGGTCAGTAGACTTTGAGCAGTGCTTTCACTTATCATAGTTATATTTGGAGTCATGTTACTTTAGGCTTGTTCTGTGTGTAATCCAGGTCGCATCCAATTTCCAGTGGTGCCACTCGAAGTAAGATTTGAAGCAATTTTTGGAGCACCAAAATGTTAATCTTAGAGCAGTCTGGAGCCCCTAAATAGGCATTTCGAAGCCTTATATAACAATGCACAATGCTAAAGACTTCTAAGTAGGGGTGTGCGAATATTCGAAATTTCGAATATTTTTCTAATAGTGTTTGCTATTCGATTTCATTCGCACTGGAATTTTACTATTCGAACTTCCCAAAAACAAATACAGTCAACGCCCAATTGAAAGTGACCCCTTCAGATTTTCAATATGCTTCACTTCATCACACCCCGGTATTGCGGCAAAGCTGCCTTTCAAGCTCCGTTACGGTTGAACTTGACTAAGACACAGTCAACGTCCAATTGAAAGTGGTCCCTAGATTTTCAATATGCTTCACCTCATCACACCCCGGTATTGCGGCAAAGCTGCCTTTCAAGCTCCGTTACGGTCGAACTTGACCAAGACAGTCAACGTCCAATTGAAAGTGGTCCCTAGAGTTTCAATATGCTTCACCTCAACACACCCCGGTATTGCGGCAAAGCTGCCTTTCAAGCTCTGCTACGGTCGCAAATGTACTAACTTAAGAAAACGCTGGTTCCAACATGGAGATGAAAGATGTGGCAGAAGTGGGGGCTCAATTAATGCTGTTCTGGACCTGAAACTTGGGCAAGAAGTCCGAAAAATCGGAAGCCAAAGCTTTTTAGCATCCAAAATTTCAGATGTTCTTATATATCGAAGTCTACGAGGCCGATTTGGAACTCCGGACTTGAAGGGAGCACACGCTTGTCCACCACATTAGTTGGGCTTCCACAAAAGTTGGAAGAGGAGGAGAGGCTGAGGAAATGGCATCTTTGCCTATCACGTGTAAAGTGTTGTTGGCAACACTTTTATATTACCAAATCACATACATAAATACAATTCGGCCTCTACATTGTCTCATTTTTGATAAGACAACTATGAAACACCACCCTGCCAGTGCTTCGTCAACCTAGCGAAAAAAACACTTTCATGTTGCTATCTCATAAGAATATGCTTAGAATCCTCTCCAACTTTTTTTCTGAAATTTCACTTCGAAGTATTCGAGAAACATTCTAGAAATATTAGAAAAATATTCGATTCGATTTGCACTCACACTTCAATATTCGAATTTGCTTCGCACCCAAAATTTTGCTATTCACACAGCTCTACTTCTAAGAGATTTCGAACACTTAGATTGACAAGCATCATTCCAAATAGTACTGGCATGCTCTAAAGCAATACTGCTGTGGTGACAACATGGTGTTGCCCACGTTTGAGTGTTTTCTATAATTAAATAAACATCCACATACGTATACGGTACGGTCTATTCTTACGAGTGGATATCCAAAAGTTTTAATTATCATAAAGAAGTTATAGAGATAGTTACATGAAACGTTTTGTGCCTAATCACTGTCATTGCCATGCATACATGTGCAAATATCAAATCTTTGTATCACGTAGTTTTATTTTTCCGCATGCTGTAGACGACATCAACCTGCATGATGAACAAAACCGAAGCCCAAGTGTCATAAGGATCCTCCATTTGAAGGGCAACAACGTGCACCAAATCCACGACGAAATGAGAGCTGTTTAAGGGGGTGAAAGCTCATCATATGACACGGTTGTGAGGTGGAAGAGGAACTTTCAAAGTGATCACGTGTCCCTGACAGACGAGCCACGAGCAGGTAGACCCTCAATCAAGGATGATCTTGCGATGGTGAAGAAAGTGGAAGCCGTTATCTTCGATGACAGAAGATCGACCATGGAGAGTGATGGTGGAGATTGGACTAAGTCCCGGAACTGCGTGTATGAATATTCATGAGAAACTGCATGTGAATGTGGTGTCTGCCAGCTGGTTGACACCTCGCTACAACTTTTCCCAGAAGAATTTGGTACCGTTGGAGCGGAATCATCCATGGTCACCGCCTTCCAGTTAGGCTATGAACTTTTGCAACATCCACCTTATTCGCCTGATCTTGCGCCAAGCGGCTTCTTTCCTGAGATGAAGAAACCACTTCGTCGACGGCGATTTGACGACAGAGAGGTGGTCATTTTCGAAGTGGAACAGTGGTTTTTGATCAAATCTGAGGACTTCTACAAAGACGGCTTGAAAGAGGTGAAGAAACGCTGGCAGAAATGCGTGACTGTGCATAGAGAACTAACTTTGACCACTGCAAGCGAATATTGAAAGTTTTTTATTTCATGGTGATAATTAAAACTTTTGGATACCACCTCGTATTAAAGCAAACATCAAATTTGTATACCAGCGCTGAATACAGCTTAGTTCTATTATATAAAGGTCTGAAAAATATTTTATATCTATAGAATTTTTGTTGCATACAAACATATCCTTTTTTTTTCTCGGAAGCTAATGAATTAGTGACGTTCTGTTATACTGAATACCAATGACGTTCCCAGCTTAATAGTGAACCTGCGTTTTGCGGCAATCTTACTGCACAGAAAATTTTACTTTCCAGTTTTTCTTCAGTATACAGAAGCACTATTCCAAGTTCACAACATGTGGGTTATAGTGAGGTCAATCTGTGCAACAGACCACGTGATAAAGTCCACTACCTAGGCGTAGGTCTGCTACATAGGCGTAGGTCTGGCGGCCTGTCTAGATTGTGCTGAATGCTTCTTTTGCAAATAAACAATGTGAAACACCCGCTAGATGACCTCTGGCACTGTGCAGCTCTCCACATTGAATATCCTACTTGTTAAGGTGTTTATTTGCCAGCACTCAGCGACAATACATAATGGCGACAGTCACGGCCAAGCACGGACTCTCAGTACGAGCTGTGTCCTTTCAGGAGAAGCCAAAGAG
>NW_023615018.1:0-24246 GCF_013339695.2 Rhipicephalus sanguineus
TTTATAGAACACAACACTGCAAACAAGAAGTTACACCAAAAAATTTACATCAAAAGTAACGTTAGAAAACGGACGCTCTAGCGCGCAATCTCTAACAAATCGCAAAGCCTACAAGCTATGCTTAACTTCTACCACTACAAAGTCTGGCCACTATGGCGCCTCAGTCTCGCTACGCGAATCGAACGTTCTTACGGTTCGTGTTGCCCGTCGCCCGATTCGATGCGAAGATCGACGCCCTGCCCAGTCGTCGCCGCTGCTGTCGACGTCTTGGGGTCGTCGTCGTCGATCCGCCGCGTCGCTAGTCTTCCTCGTCGCCGATCCTCCGGCCCCTCGTCGAGAACATCCGTCTCGTCCATTAGGCCTAACTCCTGGCCTCCCCTTGGTGCCACCGGTCGAACTGTCGACGTGGCTCTCCGGTGATTGCTGGTGGGTCGCCGTCGTCTTGCCGAGCTGTGTAGTGCTGCAGGTGCCACGAGAACTGCGTGCTGAGGCTGCCGCAAGCCCAGGACGCCTCGCTCGGTAGACCCGAGGTCGACGGCCACCCTCCCGGGCATGCACAACGCTGCCTCCAGAACTCAGCCCTGCTGCTCTCGTCGCGGACGCGACGAGCTGGCCTGTACCACCTTGCTCCTCGACGACTCCACCGAACAATGACTGCCTTTCCTCTGGGGTTCCGCACCTCAGTTCGGGCCGCGCGGCACGCGCCTTTCTCCGCCAATGCTTGCGTCGACGTGGCGGGGGTGCACACCATCGGGTACTTTTCCATTCCCGCACCCATCGACGCATTGCGCTGTCCGGCCGCGCCCCGTCCCCTTTACTCATGACAGGGCAGTGTGAGGGGGGTCAACGGAGGGGGCACTTGCTGAAGGCCTTGAGAGTTTGAGAGAAACACTTATTCTCAATATTCTTGTCGGTAAAACACCTCCTCCGTACAAAATTTAGGGAGGGAGGCGGGCCCCTGGTGCATACCCCGTAGCCTACGCGCCTGGGCTTTTGATTCTAGGTGGCCCCGGTCGGTCTACGAAACTTCTTCCGAAGTACCACGGCCCGTACCGTGTGGTCTGGCAAGCCTCGTACTTCATATACGCCGTCATGTCGCTTGAGACTTATTACAATCAAAACACTGTCGAGGCATGAGATTGTGCCTATGGACGTGCTAAAGCCTCACTGTCACTGTGCAGCTGTCCGTAAGTAGCCAGGGACGGCTGTTTTTCGGAGGGGAAGTAAATGTAATGCAAAAGAGCGGCAACACTTGCATAAGCAGAGAACGCTGCTCCCGTAGAAAAAAGGCGACGATTCGAGAATACAAGCTTTGCGTTGGTTCGATATTACTGGTTACGTTTCTGCGTCGACTCTAATAGTAAGTACTTATTTAAAACGCTTCATTATATTACAAATGGCTGCCCTCATGCATGCCGTGATTTCTTTGTGTATTGCCTTCTTTTGGTTGAGGTTACTAAAGTCTGGGTTCCTTTTCTTCGTTACTAAGAAACGGGTTGCGTGGTAATAAGTAATAAAACATTTGGACGTTTACTGCTCCATTTCCAGAAGCGAAATCGAAACTGCAGCAAATATCTTGGGTGCAATGGTCCAGCGAAAAAACAAGCATCTAAATCTTCAGCAGCGTTGTACTAGTAGTAATTATTGCTGGAGTTTCTACGTGCCGGAACCATAACATGTTGATGAGGCGTGCCGTAGAGAAGGGCTGCGAAAATTTCGTCCACTTCAAGGTTCGTAACGTGCATCTAAAACCAAGTACACGTGCCTCTAGCATTTTGCCTCGTTCAAAAATGCTGGAGCCGCCGTCAAAACCTGTGCCCTTTGGGTCAGCAGCGAGCACCGTAACCGCTGTACCACCGCGGCAAACATAAGCAGTTCTGAGAGAGACAAAAAAAACGCCACGCCTGCGCTGAAACCGCAGCACAGTCACAGCGAAAGCTGGAAGAGCGGCGTTTCTAGAGCCCGTTGTAAGCTCTCTTGGGGCTACAATACACGTACACTAGAAACGTACCCACTACGCAATAAATCACAATTTTTGTGAAGTCGAGAAGCACCTACTAAGCCATTATTCGTCATTCTGCGGAGAAGCGAGGCACCAGCTACACGTCTGCAAGGCATTATGTGCACTTTGTTGACGCGACGGCTGATGACGATGAAGAATTATGGCTCAGCCCTTTGTAATGGGTTGGAAGTTTTAAACGGCCCACCAGTTATGTAACTTGCATTGGGTGACGACCGGTCGCTAGTTCCCTCTCCCGTCATGCTGTATAACATACGTTGACGTGGGAGAGAGACGGGGGAGGGGAGGGGGGGCGAAGAACTTTACTGAGACCCCGAGGAAATGAATCATGCGCTTATGGGCTTCCTTGGCAACCAATACAAACGCACTTGCGAGGAACCACTGCGCTCTAAATTATTCTAATTTTACTGAGACCCCGAGTAAATGGAATCATGCGCTTATGGGCTTCCTTGGCAACCAATACAAGTGCACTTGCGAGGAACCCACTACGCTATAAATCATTGTAATTTTTTAGAAGTACGGCAGCAGGCACTGTGCTATTTTTCGTCATTCTACGGAGGGCTGTGGTACTTGCTTAACGCATGTAAGGCATTATGCGCCCTTTGTTGATGCTGTGCCTGATGACGACGAGAATTATGGCAGATCCTTTGTAATGGGTGGAAGCATTCAAACAACCTACTCGTTGCGCAATTCGCATTGTGTGACGCCTGGTACAGAATTCGCGTTGTGCGACGCTTGGTGCTTATTTTACTCTTCTACCACACTATATTGCATACGCTAATGTGGTTCCTTCCCGACATGAAGCCTGTATAGGACCTTTTTGCAAAGCAGTTACAAGCACCGGCATGGCTCAGAGGTTGAATACTGGGCTCCCCACGCAGAGGGCCCAGGTTTGAAACTCGTTCTATCCTGGAATTGTTTTCTTATTTCGTTTTTTTTTCTTATTCGAGCAATACTGGTTACGGACACCGGCGGCGGCGGCGGACAACTACGGCGCCAAAAACGGCCGGTGAAGTGATCTCATAACAGCTTTCGGCTGTAAAGAAGAAGAAAAAAACCGCACTGGAGATTCGAGCCCAGGCCCCAAGCGATTGCGCGCAAACAGCCAGCACGGAGATGAACCCATTCAGCCACAGCGCCCGGCGTCTAGCCCGTGATACGATAGCTATTATAAAGAAGCTACGGTCAAACTCTCCTTGCACGGTCCTTGCAAGTGTCCCCCACTGCATTCCGTTGCAAGCAGGAACGGAATGCAAAAGTGAAAACAGCTGCTTTCTGTTTGCAAAAATGCGCTGTACACCATAATGCGATGTTTCACAGCTTAAGGAACGAGGACGACATTGGAAAACACACACAGCGCTGAAGTTACAACTGGCTATACTTTCAAACTTACAGCAATATATATGCGCTCTTGACCAGGAAATAAAAAGAATAGAGCAAATGAAGCATACAAAAAATTCCAGAAAATCGTAGCAGCCCAAAAATTTTGAACGTGATAAAAAGTGCACGAGTGCAGCTTCGCTTGCTCTTTCGAGCAACGAAGTGAATTTCTCGTGATCGTAAAATATATGTGATATCGATGATGGGTTGTTGTTTCCTGTGACTACAATTTGTTGTACACCACGCCTGCAATTGTCGCGTCACCAAAACAACGTAACATCGCACAACATCTACTCATGTGACTACAATCACGTAGCAACTAGCCACGTGACTAAAAGTGAACGTAAAATCACGTAATAATTCTCGCGACTAAAATCCCGTAACGTCACGTAACTATTGACGTGACGTGTTGGCGCCAAAAACATCGGAACAACCGGATGGCGCGGGGCAACCTCAGCGTCCCGCACTGGACTCTAATAAAGATGTAAAGATGTACTTTTCTCTCTTAGGCGACCAAAATCCCATCACGTAAACTACTAGTGACGCGACATTTCCCCTTCAGAA
Source organism: Rhipicephalus sanguineus (assembly GCF_013339695.2). Taxonomy (NCBI): domain Eukaryota; kingdom Metazoa; phylum Arthropoda; class Arachnida; order Ixodida; family Ixodidae; genus Rhipicephalus; species Rhipicephalus sanguineus. The sequence continues at coordinate 3,965 of NW_023615018.1, forward strand.
GCACGCAACAAGTGCGTAATGTGGGGGAAACCGAGCGAAACATGATAAGAATAGAATATCCAAGCCTAGCCATATCTGTAGTACCATACTTGGAAAACTTTGCACCTCTAGCAATAGCTTGGTATTACTAGCAAAACCTTAGAAGAAACATAGAGCGAACGCTAGCTCAGCTCTCAGTTGCAGCCTTGTGCAACCAGTACATGCTGCGCACATTTTATTACAGATGTTTAAAATGACATGTTATTGCGGTACTTTGAGATGGGCTGCGAGTGCGTGCGAAAAGCTGCTGAATCACAGGAGTTTCATTTTGAAACTGGGAGCACCAGTCCCTGGACTTCCCCAAAGCTTTGATCCATGCGCTTCATATCACACGGACCTATCCGATGCAGCGCACAGTGCTTTGTGATGTTAAAGGAGAAGGCATGCTGGTCTTTTTCTGTTCACGTAGGACGATAGATATGACAAGATACGAATAAAAATCCCATTTTCACCGCAAGGGCGATACAATGAGCGCGATAGCAATAAATGAAGTAAAGCTGGCAGCTAACTCTTCTAGATCCAGTATCGCCTAACTCTACAAAATGGTGCTGTAAGAGAACACAGCCCCTCAATGTATGAAAGAGGGTTTCGCAGTCTCTCCGAGTTGAGAGCGCAGGATGCAGGAGGGTATATGAGCTGTCCGCTGATGGTTGTCGAGATGGCGATTTTGGTTTCATTTAAGTTAGGGCGAAATCATTGCACTGCCGTTTGAAAAAGAACAAATCATGTTTCCTATTCTTTGATTGGCTTAATTATCTTTTGATTTCATTAGTAGTGTCTAACAAAAAAAAAGCGCCCCTCGAAAAATTCCCCTTCTTTCGTAAGATTACGATAGACACTTGCGTTAGCCCTAAATTAAAAGCAACTACAAAAACGTTTAACTTTATCATTTCATTACTATATGCCTCGCTATTCTAAGCTTACTTCATTTCCTTTACGTTGCTGAATTGTAGGTACCTGAGAAGATCTTAACGAAACCATGAGAACGGAGAAATAAGTTTCCACCACAATACACGTACGAAAGTTTCGAAAGAGCTTTGTTTACCCTACCTTGATCGGGCGTTCTGTTCCTTGGAACGTTTATAAAAGAATAAATAAGAATTACAAATGAGAACGAAACGATCTGATAAGCGTGGAGTGATTAAACATGCACTAAAAAAGTAATAAAATAAAGAGCAAAAGAAACGGCAGATCAAGATTCCAGTCAAAAACCGAAACCGAAACGCAAGCTCTTTGTTTCGGCGGCGCCATCCTGTGCGAAAGTGTGGAAATAAGTCACAGGCTGAAAAAAAAAATGCTGATCCGTCGCCAGGAATTGAACCGATGACGGCGCGGTGATGCCGCGCTCTGAACTTGAGCGATTATCTCACTCGGCCTCGGTCGACGCCTTGTGGCTAGTGGTAAGCAAGGGTTTATCAATTTACCACAAACATTTGAAGGACCGCGTTTCAAAAAACGCGTTAGGCAACAACGTTATGCCAATGCCGGCAAGTGAGAATGGCTTCAAACGAATGCTGAATGTCAGGACTACATGTGATTTGCGGACCATTAGCAAATTTGGTTAGTTTTACGACAGTGGCCGTTTTTGTCTCGAAAAAGAGGCCACATTTTTCGCCGTTCCATAGACTCCCATTCTACAATCTTTAGCTGCTCTGGAACAAAATTGAAGCTTACTGCAACATGATCGCTGCAGTTCTCTCGTGCGTTTAGGTTCCCAGAAGCGCTCTGTGATCTGCGTTTTTTTAAAATTCACCCTCTACACTTAATTATTCGGGCAAAACTCGCCAGTTCCTTGAAAACGCCCTAGCTTCGCGCCGGGGCCCGCCAGGGGCGCTGGCTGGTAAGTGTCCACGAAAGCTGGATATGTATCGGCTTAGGTGAAGTTACAAGTAATACATGAAGTCAGAGATGTGTATTATTTTTCTCTGGCAGATCCGAATGTAAAGCGTAACATCCGCGATACTAGCCATGAAGAAGGACGGCATACCTGCACACCTTGTACGAATGAATATTATGAGGAACAGCTTTATCCGAGTGCAGCTCAAGCTGACACACGCTCATGATGATGTAAACAAATGGGCAAGTTGTACAAATGATGATGGTATGTCCAGTTGACAAGAAGAGTCCGTGACTGCACTCGCACTAATTACCAATCGCGCTGGAAGCGGCCGCCTGGCCGCGCGACAGCATTGAGAGGGGCGTCGTTTATACGCCTGCAACCGATAAACATGCACATCTCTGTCACACGACAACGGTTGTCGGAAGGAGGTCTAAAGTCTGATATAGGATAATTAACGCAGGACTTTTGATATAGGATAATTAATGCAGGAATTAACGCAGCCGGGAGCGCGCACCGGGTCCAAAGAAGAACTTTGTCTCCATGGTTAAGGTGACAGCACGGTGAGTCGAGTCGTACCGAGACTTCCGAGCTTCCTGGCAGACGCCGGTGTTAATTCGGGGGGGGGGGGGGGGGGGCGCGAGGCGAGAGAAAAAACATAGCTGACCCCTCCGTCATAGGAATCGGTATAACACGAAAGTAAAACGTGTCTTCACAGATGTAGTTCAGCGTTTCTTGTGCATTCTTTCGCCCCGAGGGCGACAGGATGAATGCTAGAGCAACAAGTTGTAATGTCATGCGAAGAACGGCAAGCGGTTAGAAACTTGCAACGCGCTCCTCAAGCAGAAAGCACGCACGGAACGAACATACACAGGATGAGCACGAACTAACAGCTGTCACAGCTCGACAGTTAAAGCGCGCTGGTCAAATACAAAGGAGGACGCACGAAACGAACGCACAAGTATACAAATGATGAGCGCGAACTGCGACAGCTGTAACTTGTTTGTGAGCAGCGCTCTCATTTCGCAAAAGCGGCCGCTACAGTGAGCGAAGTGACCTTCGTGCTCTCTCTAACTTCAGCGCAAGCTTGCTGTGAGAGCGCAAGGCGTACAAACTACCGCCATCATAGATAGGCGCGCGCGCACGAGCGACCACGCCCTGTAGACACGCGCGCTGATCGCGACGCGTGGGGCGGCGACCTTTAAAGCGCGCTCTTCGAGCCCATCGCGCCATCTCGCTAGTGATAACGAAAACAAGCTGATGTGCCACGAATCTCTGAGTACCGCCACCGGCAAATGGTGTATATAAATAGCACGCCGTTAGTATGACGAAGAACGTGCCGTCTGTGGCGGAATAGTTTCGAGCTGCGCGCTGGGGATCGAGGGTTCGTTAGTTCGACGCCTGGTGACGGAACTTTTTCTTCTAGTTTTTCCTTTGACATGTGTTAGTCCTTATATTTTAGAACGTCATATCCGTGACGGAAATGCGTCAGTGGAGCCGTGGTGGACCCCGGCATAAAACACTTTCGTGTTAAAATTATTCGCAAAATATAACTCCTGCGGTTGCAGGAGCCGAAAGGAAAGAGACGTCCAAAGCGAAACTCGGTGAGCGGCAATAGACCAGGAAAAAGGGAGAAAAGCCGGTGGTGCGATGCATAGCTGTGTCGTGACGCGCGTCACCAACGCCAGATTTTCATCCCAGTGCGTGTGGTCGAGGTTGCTGTACATTGCAATATTGTCCATGAGGGTGCAATGAAATGCGTTCTGCCAAGCTGTTGGTCTTCGGTAGGTAAGTGGTCCTGTGAATGGTGTTCGCGGCAACAGTAGAAAAGGAAGGCTTTGCCGCGGTCGCTGTGGAGAATACGCGGAGCTCCGTGGCGTAAAAATATGTTGAGCAGAAAAAAAGGCGACTTCATCGCAGTTCCAGCTTGTAGGGTGGCTGTTTCCGCGTGGCGCGCTCGATGGTTGACAGCCGTCATAATCGAACGATTGCCAGTGGAGGTCACGGGAAGGCGGCATACACGTCTATCCTGACTTCTTCGAAGGTAAAAGCGGGACAATGAAGAGGTTGCAGAAAGCCACAAGGAGCTGTGGTGGGTGGCTAGAGGCTTTGACAATGGACGCACGATGCAACATACTTGGCGACAGCCGAAGAGTGGCCAGGCCAGGTGCAGCGTCTTTGAATTTTCTCGTACGTTTTGTGGTAGCCGAGATGACCGGTGCTGGCATTCATCATGAAATGCTTGAAGAACGTCGCGTTGTAGAGAACGTGGTATATCGATGAGCCATGTTTCCATCGACGTGGTAAACGTAGTGATGTAAAGCACCACTGTGAATTTTGAATTGATTAAGATTTGGGGCATGGGGCGTTCGGTGGAGCAGAAGTACCTTCCATGCGTCCTAGTGTAGAGCAGCAGCAAGGTTGACGCGTTGATGCTACACAGGCATTGATATACTGTCAGATCACAGCCAACTGAACACTGAGATGGGTACAGCAGTTTCGGTGGGTGGTGGCGATAGTGAGTAATAACAGCTGGGGAGAACGCAGCGAGAGAGAGCCTCAGTGTCTTAGTGTTGCTTTCCAGGTCTGTGGGCGACATTGAAATCGGACTCCTGCAAGCGAAACACCCAGCCGCTTAATGCGAGCCGATAACTTTTTTTAGGGACGAAAACCAGCACAGTGCGTTATGGCCAGTAACGACTGTAAAGTGGACGTATGGGGGAAGTTTCTGTACCGCTGAAACAACAGCAAGGCACTCTTGCTCTGGTATTGTCTAATTCTTCTCTGCAGTAGTCAGAGCACGACTGGCGTAAGACCGACGACTCGTTCCCTCGCGGTGGTGTCCCGTTGCTGGAGAACGGCACCGAGATCATGACCGCTAGTGTTAGTGTGAAGGATGGTGGGTGCGACTAGATCAAAGCGGCACAGTACCGGGTCAGGTCGTTATTTACCAGCAGCTAGAAAATAATAGAATATTTGCTAGTATACTAGAAAAATACTCGGCGCCATGAAACGAATCCAGTGCGTCGACGATGCGTGGCAAAGGGTAAACATCTTTGCGCCTGACCTTGTTCGGCGCGCATTAATTGACCGAAAAACGTACTTTTCCATCTTTCTTTTGCACTAAAACAACTGGGAAAGACCAGGCACTCGAGGAAGGACGTATTATGTTCCGTCGAAGCATGCCTGAGACGTTTTCCTCGATGATCTCGCGCTCTGCCAAAGAAAAGTGATACGAGCGCCAGTGAATAATGCGGGAGCCGTCAATCTGAATGCGGTGAATAAAGGCAGTGGTCAAACCAAGGGCGGGCGAATTAACATAGAAGAGAGAACGATGCCCATTCAATAGGGCGACTAAATCTTGACTCTCGGCTGCTGTCAGGTCAGGGCTTATATGGTTGTCGACTACGGTGTGGAAGAGTTGAGTAGCGGCGAGCTTGAATCTGGTAGTTCTTTTCTCGGAACGGCAGCAACTGCAGCGGGATGAAGGTGAACCGCGAGAGTGACTGTTTATCCGCATTGCAGTATTAGGGTTAGAGGGTTTCACTGAGGGCAGTAAGCACGGCAGAACCATAAAAGAAGCGAATAAAGACGCGTTCACACCGAACGCGGATCACGCAAGCGGGCAAGCGCATTTTCGAAGCGGAGAGGCGGCGAGCGAGCGCGGCTGTTAGAACGACCGCGTTGCTTTTTGCCCGCTCCACCGCGGGGGTGGAGCAATTGACGAATCCACGGTGCATGTGCCGCCACCTTGCGGCACTATGCGATAGTGCCGATACTGCGCCCGCGCGCATTTCTGTTGTTGTACATGTCAACATTGACGCGCTGCCGTCCACTACACGCTGGAGCAAGATGATGAGCTCAGATGAAGAAGACGAGTTGGTTGCCATTGTACTTGCCACATCTCTAGCTGCTATACAAGAGGAGCGGAAGGCGCAAGGGAAGACACCCCGCCAACGACGGTGGTGGGTTCGGCCGGCCGTACAAGAGCGCGATAGGATGGGTCATGAAAATGGTTTCTTGCCTCACCTTCGTTCGCGCGATTTGGAGTACTACTGAGGGTGAGTCTCCGTTCTGTTTCTCGTACAGCACCGGGTGCTGCTTCATCGTATCCAGCAGTAGCTCGAGGCAGAACGCCACAGCCGGTTCGCTCATGATGGTAGCCATTTGCACGGACTGGTCTCCGTCGTCATGGGCCCAGATTGGCTGCGGCCAAAGCGGCCCAATTTTCCGCGCAGAGAAAATATGTCCGGGCACGATCCCGAGCCGGCCGCGGATTTTCCGCTTTTGCGGATAATCCGCGTCCGCTTTCCGGATCCGCCTCTCCTCTTTCCGGATCCGCGCTCGGTGTGAACGCGCCTTAAGCCCTGAAATAATGAAGCCGTCTCCACCCAAAACGTTGTTGGAATTAACGCTGATTATTTCTTTTCCAGTTGGCCAAAGAAGATCATCTGACGTTGTGACAAGGCGTATACGCCCTTCGTGTTCAGGCAAATAATAGTCAGGGGCATTGAGATGTATGAGGCGCTGACGACAAGATATAGAAGCGGACGCAGAAGACTAATCCCACCCCAAAATGAGTGCTTGGGTGCACTTACGCAAAACCGCAAAGACTATATAATGAAGAATACCATCTATGCAAACTCGAAGTGTACACTATACCAGTGGACGAATGACGGCGCAGAAGAGCCATGAAGCTTATCTCATTAGATCCCGAAGTAGTTGCCTCGCAATTAGCGGTTACTCTGTTGGGGCCATAGAGACGGCAGCGTGTTACTTCACTGACCACCGAGCCGTCTTTGTGGCAATAGAGAAGTAAACTGACGTGTAGCAAAAATAAATATGCATGTGCCACATATACGTATACCGTGTGTGTGTCATTGGAGCAGCAGTAAGCATGACAATCAAGCTAATCCTAGACAATCTGGAAAGCTAAGAACAATGAGCTGAACTTTTGGTAACGCTACGTATATCCTGGCATAGCCGAGCTAAGCCACTGCAATTCTTTTTCTTTGCCATCTGCTCCTGTAACTTTTTTCGACGTCATTTCCGTGAGAGAAATACGTCACTGAAGTGTCGGTGCACTCCGGCATAAAACACTTTCGTGTTAAAAAATAAGGTAGCTTCGCACCAGCAGCGCCGAACGTGAAAAAATTGCGGAGCTGGCCATCATTGTTTATCTCTATTTCCTATCTTTTGTTCTTCCTTTCTTTGTACATTCTTATTGCGATAGGAATCATAAGGACGCGGTTGACTGCTTTTTGCCTGTCGGAGTCGCCGTCATGGTTCTTCAATAGATCAAATCGATAACATACCCCCGCGAATTGTGTATTCTACCCGCGGGTAAAAGCGCACTTATGGGGGCGACGAACGCGGCTGAAGCATAGATAAAGAGAGCTGGCCCAATTCTGTAGGGCGCATTTGATCAAATCCCCCCGTATCTAAGGCCTGCCGTCGAATGCTGCTGAAGCGGAGAGGATACGCCCCGCCCGTCTTTTGGGAGCCTCAAGCGAAGCGGGAGAGGGAGGGGGTGTCGCTCGAGGAGCCACAGTGAACTTTGCTCAGTAAGGTTGATAGTTGGGTAAGTTGGTGATAGTTCATGTTTACGTGGGAAGCAGCGCACTTAGACAAGGCACGAGAAGGAACGCAGCGGTCGTCCTGTCTTTCTTCCGTCCTTGTAGTGCCTAGTCTAAGTGCGCTGCTTCCCACGTATATATACAGTGACCGTTGATTGCAAAGCCTGTTTCACATGACACTGTTTTTGCTCTAAAAGCAGAGCGGCTACCGGCGCGGTAGTCCAGTACAAATTTTTAGAGCGTCCGGACATTGCTGCGATGAACATCGTCACAACTGCAACAATTCGCTCGTGGCAGAGCGTCTGCCCAAGGTCAATCAATGGAGCAGCAGTGACGTGAGGAGCACGTGACTGCAGGCGTGGAGTCGAGGAGAGGGCGCGCGCGCCGGGAGGAACTCGATTTCGTAGCAGACGACATCCGCTGAAGCAGAAGAGACTGTTGGGCAAGGCGGTTATCCATGAACACCGAGAGAATCAGCGCTAAAAATTGACGAGCACAAAAAGAACAGACGAAGATCTGGTGCTATTAACAACCGTTTATTTTCGTCATACCCACCGATTTTTTAGTAGTGGCAGTCCTTTGTTCCCTTTGTGTGCTCGAGAATTTTAAGCTCTTATTCTTTCAGACATCCGTTCCCACGAGCTACTTTCTCTCCACTGGCGGTGTAGATGTCCCGTTCGCTTTTTGCTCTCTTTCATGACGGCGCTTCCATCAAAGCATACAAGTCATTTGCGCATGTTATTTTGTTTGTTTGCATTTTTTCTCGAATCGTGGCACCAACATTGGTCCAGACTACGGTACTCCGCCCCAGGCAGCACACAACGTCGGGCCGATATTGGTTTTACGGCGGTTGTGCGCGGCCCCACCTCGGGCCAGCATTGCCAGCCTGGCGCCGATATCGGCGGAGCCGTTGACTTTTGCCGGCAAAATTGGGCCCATTTTGCCGCCTTTCAGCCGATGTTGGTCTTTCACCGGCAACATTGGGCCGAGTAATCCGGCCTACTGCCGTCCGTCCGCCGATATCGGCTTGGCCGATTTCTTTTACCGGCAACATTAGGCCGAGTATGCCGGCGTGTTGCTGTTCTTCCGCCGATATCGGCTTAGCCGATGGCTTTCACCGGTAACATTGGGCCGAGTTAGCCGCCGTTTTGCCGTACTTTCGCCGACATCGGCCGAGCCGATGGTTTTCACCGGCAACATTGGGCCGAGCATGCCGTCATTCTGCCGTGCTTCAGCTGACATCGGCGGAGCCGATGACTTATCGACGATGTTGGAACTTTCTTGTCTCCCTTCAGACAGTTATACATGCCCTGTTGAGAACGTCCTCCTGCGTCGCGGCGCTCCAAAAGTCCTCGTCACCGACAGAGGTACGGCTTTTACGGCAGAGCTAACGCAGACCATCTTGAAATAGAGCCACACAAGTCACCGACGGACATCACCCGCAGGCGAATGGCCTCACCGAGCGGCTAAATGAAACCCTCGCCGACATGCTGGCAATGTACTGTACGTCGAACACATGACATGGGACGCCATAATATCTTCCGCACATAACCTGAAGTTAACACGGCAGTGTAAGAAACGGCGCACATATGACGCCGTTCAAACTAGTTCACGGAAGCCCCTCAACGACGCTGGACGCCGTGTTCCGGCCGTCAGTGACGAGAATAACCTCGACGTTGCGCTCCACCTTCAGCCCGCCGAAGAAGCCCGGCAGCTCGCCCGCCTAGGATACAATCGTAATGCAATAGAGCATTAGGCGCTTGAATATTTGTAGCATTAAGCTGTAGAATACCGCTACATGGATTGCTGTACTAGCACAAATAACAAAGTTCAAATATTGTACCGTGCTAATGCCGCACGTACGACTCGGGGCGCGAAGTATCGCCGACTGAATAGCTTGCATTCTCTTATTAGTTTCTGCTATGGCAATGACTAACAACGATCCCTAGCACAGTCACTTTTCTACCAAAAAAAGGTGGTCTTTAGAAGAATAACTGACTGAAATTAGGTGGCCACTTTGTTGACCAGTTGTTCAACGCTATCAAAAATGTTGAAACGTTATAACACATACCATTAACTTCATGGGCCAAATTCGAAGTACTTCTGTTTCGTAAATGTTTTTGCCACTGGTCGGCCGACTTCACTAATGTATCCAGCATCAAAATTCACCCAAACATTCATGCACGAATGCTTTTAGCGGAAGAAGTTTTATGTGAATACTAATTCTGTGCATAAATCGAGCCTGTCATCATATTTATAGCGCTATATCCTTTCAGCCGCTGAATGTGTGGCGCCAGCGCTCATATACTACACGGACAGTTTCCGATCTCTGTGTTTACACATATTTACTCACGCGCGTGTTTGGGTGAAGCGTAACAAGCGCACTTGCTTCAGTGATGTCACATAATTTTACTTTATCAAAATAGTAAAAAGCTCAGCAAGGCGTGTTGCTGAGCGAGTTGGTTCATTACTTGAGAAAAATAGGTAAAGTGCAAAAAAGACCGGGCGAAGTGAAGACACGTTTTGTCGTTTGATTGTTTACAAATCAACTAGCCCGCTGACCATCTTTAACGAACTGACAAACACGCGTTTGCCACGTGTTTGTCAGTTCGCATTTGCACTTCGTTGCCGTCCATTTTGTGACATACATATCTTTTTTCAAGTGAAAATCTCGCTCAACGATTGCTTCCCACGTGCTTTCAGAAACAGTCGCATAATATTATTATTATGGCACGTGAAATACGATGAAAAATGCGGCTCCAACGTGGTGTACGCAGTTTTCCTGTAGCGACCTGTGGCAACAAGTGATGCATTGAAAATTCGACGAACGCCTTTCTCAAACGGCATGCCCTTAGACATGCTGGGGGGATCGCACACCATTGTGGTAGGCTGAGCCGTGCTTTCAAGAGAGAATTCGCATTTTTTCTTTTGTCTTCTTCAACCTCTACCCCCCCCTCCCTTCCCCTCGTTCAGCGTCATTGTCGCGAAACTCGCTTGACCAGGCAGGGTAGGGTAGCCGTCCAGACGAAGGGACAATCGTAGCTGCGGGAGCAGGTTTTTTTCACTCCGACCAGCAGAATTCTTCAAGACGTGCGGTGTGTGGACATGTGTGGTGGAAAGTCAAAATCGTGCACGAGACGGATACGCGGCAGGATTCCGGCATTTTCGGCAGAGATCACCGCAGCGAGAAACCAGTGGCCCCCTGCTTCCATGTTGAACTCGCTCACCTCATATAAGGCCGCGTGTTCACTCTGTTACGTGTCATCAGATTTTTGTTCTCTTCTTATCGCGTATTCTCTATTGACCATTGTGTTTTGTGTATTCTGATATGGTGCGCTTGCATTTTTTATTCGCTCGTGTTGTTAGCGATCCAACGGGCACACGTGAGTGGTTTTTATGCACGATTCCTTTCTGTTACAATCTTACCTTTAGATTAGGAAAGCGTGCGTGTCTATCTTGTTTAGATGTAGAGTTCATGGGATCTTGTGGTACCGCTCGCAATGTTTCTCGCGTCGCGTGCAGCAGTTTATCCATCTTTTCGGCCCTTAAGATATCACAGAAAAAATTGCAATTCCCGCTTAAAGGATAACGCTAATTTAATTGCCAGTCATGTGTTGCGAATGCCTACCGTTCCTTGGTGACATTATTCCCCACACGTTAATAAACGTGTGGGGGGGGGGTTGCTCCTCTGCTCGTGATTAGCTCACGCGTATACACAATCTTTTAGTCTAGTTGCCACTCTTAATCTCGATTTTTCGGCAAGCCGCCTAACATTATCTTTCTTTTCTTCGGGTCCGTCTTTAATCCTACTTTAATGCTGCCTTCGTTTACATCTCCAGAATTTTTTTCGTGATTCGGCACCGTCGTTACTGAAAAGCGCGATATCGTCCGCAAAACGCAAGTAGCTGAGATATTCTTCGTTAATCCTTATTCCTATTTTTGCCCGTTCTAGTTCTTTCAATATTTATAGTGTTGTGCCGCGCATAACGTTGAAGAGATTGTAACTCTTCGCATAGGCGTGCGCACAGTGGGGCAGGGGGGCGGCCGGCCCCCGTAGTCACCCAAGAAGAGGTGGGCGCAAGGTCTGCCAAACACATTAACTTAATAGGGAGGGGGGGGCGCCGCGATGAACCTTCGCCCCCCCCCCCACCTCATCTGAAGGGGAACCCTGCTCACGCCTATGATTTTGCGCCTGATCCCATTCTCAATTAGGATTGTCCTGCTTTTTTTGAGAAATACGGTGGCTGTGGGGTTGTTTTAGATGTTGGCTACGGTATCTATAGATGTTTAGATATTCCTTTATGGCATAATTATTCCGGTACTGCTGGCGTGTGTTCATATCTGTGAATAAATTTGTGTTTATCACCTTGCAAATGTGTTGCTCCTTAATTTCTCAGACGCATGCGTAGTTGGTGCAGCAGGTCTTTCATCAATTTAGTTGTGTTAGAGACAATATTGACTTTCGTTCTCGGCCTTGCACGGTTCGACAGAATTGTGGGTCTTAATCGCACACTAAGACATCAGTGGAGCAGTCGTTCCAATTACGAAGCATTTTTCGAATATGGCACCAATGGCAGTCGATGACTGCCGTTGGGCCGCGAATAGTCTATTTTAGCGCTGCTGACTTACCGTACAGTAAACAGTAATACCGAACTGCCGTGGTCGGCACGCAGCCATTTTACTTTATAACACATGTATCAGCCTGCCTGATCAAGTTACTTTACGCATCGAGCAACTACCGCCAGTGTCTCCATATAAACTAGCTACGTGCCGACCACGGCGGTACAGTACTACCGTACTTAACGCACGGTAAGCCACCACTACTAAAACATATACCGGGTGTAAACGGTCACGCCGGCGGCTACCCGACGTCGGCGGGGCCGACACCGCGCCAGCATCGGCTAGCATACATAGGCCCAATGACGGCTTGCCATCATCGGCTGAATAACGGCAGGCCCGTCTCGGACCGACGCTGGCTAGCCCACGTCGGCCCGAAGCCGGCAAGCCCGCATCGGCCCGAAAGCGGCTAGCCGACGTCGGGCCGATGCGGGTGAAAGTAGCGCGAGCGTGATTTGCCGACGTGGGGCCAATATTGCTGCCGTCATTTGCCGACGTTGGGCCGAGATCGGTCCAATGGCGGCGTGCTGCCTGGGGCACTTGTAGTTCGCAGCACATGTTGCTGTTTTTACTCGTTTACTATACTAACCTTCGCGTTCAAATAGTTTGCTCTCTTCTGCCTTTAAAACGTCACGTACCCTGATGACGACAGTGTCGCCGTGTCTTTACTGAAACGGTTATAGGCAAAAAGAGAGACGAGCACCTTGCCAAACCCCAAACCCCTCAAAGCTTAAAAAGCACAAACGGGAACGCTTGCTTTTCCTTTTCCATGGCCAAGTGCATGGGCGCACAACGAGTTTCGCGGAGAAATGAAAGCTAGAATAGAAATAAACGTGGCTACTGAAGCTATTTAATCGCAACCTGATACATTTCAAGAGTGCAGTTCACATCAGAGTGGAATATTGAAAGTTCAGGCGCGTGAAAATGAAGCCCCCTAGTGAACAACCTATCGAGCTCCGAATAGCGAGCCCCCAATCGAGCAGCGTAAGCGCACCAAAACAAGCGAACTCGGAGAAAGGAAACCCGCGGGTTACGGGCGTTCTCCACAGCAATCACTGCGCATCGCAGAGGCGCACGCCGCGCAAAAGCGGTGTATGTGAAACAAAGCCGCGTCCGCGCATCCTGGTGCCTCTCGATCGCCCCGGGCTCAACCGCTCGGTCGCTCGCATGTGAAATAGGCTCAAGGACGCGGTCGCGATCGCTGGCGCGCGTGCTGTCTCCGATGTCATTAGCGGACGGCTCGTATACCCTTCTACGTGCTGCGCTCTCAACGCGAAGCGACTGGCTCACAACCGCTTCTCTCACTGGAGCGGCCTTATTGTCTTACACCACCGTTTTGTAGAGTTACGCGAGACCGGATATAAATGAGTTAGCTCCTGTACTTCGTATGACATTACAAATTGTTGCTATCGCATACATTCCCTGCCGTTGCGTTGAAAATGAGTTTCTTTTTTTCTGCAATCTCTCTATTTTTTATCTATTTCTTCTGTTCATTCCTTTCTTTCTTTCATTTTTCACGCGTTTCTTTCTCTCTCTATCCCTCGCTTGCCTAATCTTTCTACCTCTTTTTATCTCTCTACTTCTTTCTCTCTTGATTTCATTCTTTGTCTTTATCTCTTTCTTTATCATTAGGTCTTTCTTCTCCGTCTTTCCTTTGTCCGTGTCTTCCTCCCTATTTCTCTCTCTCTCTCTTTCATGCTATGCTACGCTATATTCTCTACCCTCCTCCTTGCCCTTCTCATCACCCTCAAGTCCTATTCCCACCCCGCTGTTACACTGTACCCTAAAAGGCAATACTTTGTGGGCCTCCATAGGCGACTGCTGTGATGCTCGCTTTCGGATCGTTGGTTCAAATCCCGCCTAGCGAAGGAAGTTTTTTCGACAGGAATCTTTCTTGTTTGCTTTGTTTCAAACTTTATCTCTGTCTACCTTTCTGTCATTTTTTTTTCACTTTCTCTGCACTCGGTCCCTCGCCTTTTAAGGTTACGACATCCCCAACGAGCAATCGGCGCACGTCTTCAGGCAGCGAGGCGGAATATGAAGAAGACGACGAGGAGAGCGCCAGCATGTTTATGATGATGATGATGTTTTCTGTTCGCTCTGCAAGGAATTGAGTTGGGCGTAAACACTACCGCTGTTAAAGGCGGCGCTGAAGACAAACTTCTCTGCTGCGTCAGATTACATTTCTGGCGAAGCCCTGTCACGTGCGTTGGAGAGCCTAGCGGTCTCAGTGTAGTGAACAAATGTTTGTGACGTGCGAGCGTTGGAACTTTCCGTGAACTAACGAGTTATGGACGATGTCCGCGCGATGAACAGTGTCGACAAAAGTGTGGAATAAAGGCGATGCAGTAGAAGAGGCGGAGTTCATGTACACGAGGCAAAGCAAAGGTCGTTCACCCTACGAGGCGCTGCACGCGGCCTCTCGGGTCTCGAACCTTCGCAGCAGAACTCGGCCGGCAGGGGTCTCCTTTTAACGCATCGCCGGGCGAAGGAACCACTGTGATTCGCGAACTGCACCAAAGGCTGCAGTCTGGGTACGCAAAGCCGAAGCAGTCATCACAGGCCACTGCTACTGCGTTCCCAATGTCCACATGCGGACAATATCTTGTGATAACAGGTGAGACCCAATGGTGGCATTTGCACCAAACCGTCGCCCATCGCCGCAGATCTGTTCTGCACAGTTCAATAGCCTGATTGTGTGTCTGGTCTGTATGACTCGTCCCGCAAAATTTTCATTACCTATTTCCCTTTATCCACTTTAGTCCTTTAGTTTGTAGTCCTTTAGTTTGTAATAAAGCTTTGTTGTTTCGAGAAATTGGCAATGTCCCTGATCGCCTTCCTAGAGGCTCGGATGCACAGGGTTATCTGCAATTAGGAAGATCATACTTCGTCACAATCTGCTTAAACGAACGCATCCTCACGTGGTGCTCCGGGTCCACCAACTTGAGGTGGCTGAAGGCCAGGAGGAAGTTCTGGACGCGGTGGTCCTGCTATTGCAGGACCCCCTGCATGAACAGTTTTTAGTCGCGTGTGCTTATTTATTGTTTGTTCTTGTGTGTTTTTGCTTTTAAATGCGAAGCATTTCTTAGCGAACTTCTGCGACTTTGAGCGTATCTATCTATCTATCTATCTATCTATCTATCTATCTATCTATCTATCTATCTATCTATCTATCTATCTATCTATCTATCTATCTATCTATCTATCTATCTATCTATCTATCTATCTATCTATCTATCTATCTATCTATCTATCTATCTATCTATCTATCTATCTATCTATCTATCTATCTATCTATCTATCTAGCCGCCTACGACTTTGTGCTCTCCTGGCCGTTTCGTTATTCGGATATATACCAAAATTGGTGTGTCATAAGATGGCCTTATTACGAACATAAATGACAGGTCATATCATGAAAATCATGACGCGCATGTCATGAACAGCATGATTTACATTCCACGGCCTTTGGGCTCCCTGGCCGTTCCGTTAATCGGATGTGTACCAACATTGGTGTGTCATAACATGGCCTTATCACGAACATAAATCACAGGTCATATCATGAAAATCATGACAAGCATGATTTACATTCAAGGGCCTTTGGGCTCTTGCGGCCGTTCCGTTAATTTCATATCTACCAAAATTGGTACGGCGGGACAAGAGTTCATGACGAACATAATGACACGTCCTAACATGCAAATCATGAAGCGCATGTCATGTGCAGCATGATTTACATGACATGGTGTCGGGGCGCTCGCGGCCGTTTAAATGAAGGGATACATACGAAAACTGGTATGACGAGACATTTCTGTATGACGAACATAACAGACACGTGGTAACATGAAAATCATGATATGCATGTCATGTATGACATGATTTGCATGCCACGCTCATGGCACACTCGCGGCCGTTTCGCTAGATTGATATACACCAAAATTGGTACTGTGCGACGTGACTTTATGAAGAACATGAATAACAGGTGGTAACATGAAAACTATGGCATGCATGCCATGTATGTCATGACTTACATGCCACGCTCATGGTGCATTCGCGGACGTTTCGATTGCATGATATACACCAAAATTGGTATTGCGCGATGAGACTGTATGATGAACATTAGTGACAGGTGGTAACATGAAAAACCATGAACCTCTTAGCTACCAGCGTCCACATTTGTGGACGTGGATGTTTAGGTACAGTATTCCAACAAAATCAGTTTTGAAGAATTCAAATTTGGCGCGTTTGAAAGACCGGCATTCAGTTTCAACAATCCCCGACAGAGAGCACCACCAGTCGTTTAGAATCGCTGTGGTGAAAAGTTGAAATGGCGGCAAATTGCTCGAGCGGCTTGCGGCGACCCAGGGGTAAGTTTTCGGCTATTATTCTGTGCATTATCAACATTGTGCGAAACTTCTTGCTCAAGCGTGGAACTATTGAAGCGTAATAAGCTGAGACGGTATCTATTTCCGTTGAAGCGCGACATGCATGTTTACAATTGTCCATGTTTGTGGACAAAAGTTGTGTGTAGAGCATTCTTTGGTTTGCTCTCAATAGCGAGGTTCCTGACCGATGAAGAGATCGCTGCCATGCTAGATGAAAGTGATGCGGGTCTCTCTGAGTCAGAAGACGAAGAGGAACGTGGCTTTTTTCCTCCTGTAAGCGAGGATGAGAAAACAAGTGGTTCTGGAGATGAGTCTGAACCTGAAATTTCCAGCCCACACACAAAAAAGAAGAAGAAATGCGTCTGGAACTCACGAGCGTAAGTGTTTATAGTTTGCGGCTGTTGGTTAAAGGTAAACATACTTTCTCATTACTTACAGCTTTCCAAAGATGGATGGTCCTGAACGTGACAATCAAGAACTCTTCAATTTTCGGGAGTTTCTCACCCCGCATGAGTACTTCGCAAAGTATTTTCCGTTGGAGTTTTGGAGCGAACTGGCTGAACAAACGAATCTGTATTCGGTTCAAAAGCGAAATCACCGCAGCAAAACGGTAAGTTGGGCCAGTTGGTTGGGATTCATTTTTTCACTCGGGGACATTTCCTTCTCTTTTGTCCTCGTGTGTTGCGCTGTCCCCGAGTGAAAAAAAGTGAAATCACCGATCTGTTCGAACCAACACTCTTGAAGTAAGGAAGCTTGCTGGAATCTACCTGCTAATGGGAATCATGCACCTTCCCCAAGTACAGCTGTACTGGTCCCAAGCAACCCGGACACCATCTGTGGCTGACCACATGACAAGAAACAGATTTTACGAGCTACGCAATCACTTGCACTTCGTCGACGCGTCCACCATTACAGCGCATCAAAAGGAAGATAAGCTGCACCTTGTGCGGCCAATAGTTGATTGTTTCCAAACTGCGTGCCGAGCACTCCCGCGGACAAAAAAACCTTCGATAGACGAGCAAATGATCCCATTTTCGGGAAGGTGTGCTTTCAGGCAATATCTCCCTTCAAAGCCGAATCCACTTGGTCTCAAGAATTTCATTTAGCCTCCCCTGATGGTCTAGTCCTTGACTTTTTGGTTTACACAGGGAAAGATACTGTACACGCTGATAATACAAAAGCGTATGGCCTGGGTGGAGCAGTTGTCAAGAAGCTCGCAACAACCATAAGGGATAACGAAGCCCATGTGTTCACTGACCGGTATTTTACAGGCCTGCCAATCGTGGACTACCTTCTGAAAGGAAAGTGTTTTTGACTGGGACTTCAAGCAAGACATCGCGGAAACTTTGATCAAGAGAAATCCAACACGCAACAGAAACAGCAAATGAATGACACGTCCGCAACATGCAACTCAAGGCCTGTGCAGTTACCGAATATTGACATACGTAATGACCGCTATGAGCATTTCCCAGAGTCTTGCAACCTAAAAAATGCAATGCGGTGCAGAAACGGGAGCTGCAATGGCAAAACAAGGGTGAAGCGCACCAAATGTAATGTTTCCTGTGTCTTCACGGGAAAAACTGTTTCCTAAATTTCCACAATGCTGGCACTAATGTCCCCATATGTGGACGCGCTTTTTACAACGTTGACAACTTATGTCCACAAGTGTGGACACTCCTGAATTACTTGAAATAACTGAAATATTTTATTGCTTTTTTGGTTATGAACTATGGACAAGGTGTTCATAAAAGTTTTCAAAAAAAAGTTGGCTTTTTTAATTCCTTCCAGGGTCGGTAGTTAAGAGGTCATGTTCCGCTGATTATTCTTAGTTCTCCTGGTTGTCTGGGATTAGCTTGATCATCATGCTTACCGCTGCTGCAATGGCCCACGCAGGGGTGTACGCATTATGCGAAAAATATATGTTATTTTTTTGCCCAACGCCGTTTCTCTATTGCCACAAAGATAGCTCGGTGGTCACCGCAGAAACACACAGCCGTCTCTATGGCCCCAACGCACGGCACAGCGCCGGCGTTGGGGCCATAGAGACGGCAGCTTCTCGTGCCCAGTCCCAACGCCAGCGCATTGGGACCGGGCACCGCCGTGCCAGTGTGTCTGTCCACGGCTAAACACGTCCTCCCTTAATGCGTAGTATCGCCCAGGCCGCGCGCGGCGGCGGGCGGCTCCGGTGCGCCGTGTGACGTCATTTGTCCTCGCGCATGCGCCAGCACACCGATCTCTCACGTGCACGCCGAAACTGCCTCGAGGTCGGCAGTGTAGCTTAAAAGCTACAAAATAGGCAATGATGATTCAGAAAGTTTTTTAAACATGGCCTCTGTATCAGGTGCAACATCGAAGATCAAGCTGCCAACGAAATATCGGAACACTTCTGGTGAAAGGGTCGCCTCTAGCGGGGGACAGAATCGCCGGTTGAAGTTACGAGTTCTTAAGTAATTGTACTTCACAATTTGCATGAAGGAAGGTATTTTCGAAGGCTCGTCTCTTTGTTTGGACAGAACTTATTGAAACCCAGCAGATAATGAACCAAGTAAGTTATAGGGGACGTTTATTGTACTGTATTAGTGTAGTGCAATAACTGTGATAAATACGTGAAGAAAGCATTGCGGACGAAATGACAACTTGCCGGCAGTAGGGACCGAACCTGCGACCTTCGGATACGCACCCGATGTTCTTACCAATTGGCCTACAGCGGCGGTCGCCCCCCTCGTCCACTAAAGGGTAGTTATGTGCATGCAAACCTGGACCGTGAATCGCTTGGACCGCATGGATGGTTCGGGGTGGCTCATGTGTTCCGGTATGTGGATGATTTTCTTACTCTTTTTACGGCCCACGCCGGGGGCATATGGTGAAATGCCCAAAGCATCATCGGGACCTTCGAGCACACTCTGGGGTCTTTCAAGCTCCCCAGCGAATTGTGCTTGTCAACAGGATTAGGTTTCTGGACTGGTCCTGCACTTTCAACTCGACCACGTCTGCTGGGAATATTCGCCCCACAAAGAAGAGTTTCTGCCGTTCTGCTCCGCACACTCGAAGTCTGTGAAAAGAGGCATTGCACTGTCCGCCATGACGAATGTCTTATTTCCGCTCCTGCGCACAGTTGGTGCACCCTAGTTTCTGAAAGACAACAGAGAGCATAGCGCGGGAAGACACCCGGACAAGGAAAAAGTACGAGACGAAGACAAGCGCTCACTTTCAACAGCGAAAATTCTTTCAAGAAGTATATCGGAGCCTGTAAGACTGATAAGAGAGACAGATCGCATTCTTTCTGCCTTAACAAGGTGTGGGTTCGAGCTAGTTGGTACTCCATGATCAACACTTATAGCGCAAAGTTTCTCTGACAACGGACGAAACAGACACGGACGGGCGCAAACTTCCAACTGATGTTATTATCAACAAGTGACATATATATATATATACAAATATGACTATGACAAACACAAAACCAACAATGGCACAGGTGTGCAGTGTGGTCAGCGCGTCAGCTACTCCCTCCCCCAAATGTAGTGACATAGAAGGAAATGGCCTCTCTGGAAGGAACACTACATTAGGGGGAGGGAGTAGCTGATGCGCGCTGACACACTGCACACCTGTGCCATTGTTGTTTTTGTTTTGTCAATATATATATATATATATATATATAATATATATAAATATATAAAAATAAACAATAAAGTGCTAAACAAAGGACCCGGAAGTAAAAGTTGAAAAAAAATCAAGCACGTAGGAAAAATTGTTCAGTAAGGAATGACGTTCGGCCGCGAGACCGGTCTTCGTCGAGTGATGCGAATCACTCCGACGAAGGCCGGTCCTAGCGCA
>NW_023615019.1:0-100001 GCF_013339695.2 Rhipicephalus sanguineus
ATCACATACGGTCATCGCTAGTGTTCCACAGAACCGTTGGTGCCGGTAAAAGTGGGTAGGACCGGCACCCTATAGACCCGTCGGCAACCGAACAACACCAGAAGAAACACCGCCCTGGACACGAGTGGTGGTGCAAGATACGGCGTCTGACGATTCTGGGTAAGTGCACAATGGCGACTACAATTAGCATGCGCCCGAGATACATCTGCTGGCGATCTTTTTTTCTTCTTGTTTCTTTCAATACAATAATTGCACCGACCCGGTTGGACAATAGCCAACGCAGGTGCGCTTTTTGTGCTCATTCGACGAAACGGGCCGAGCTTCGGAGGGGCGTCTAAATGAGCGTGGCAATTGTACGTCGAGAGAAGCTCATCGGAGAGGCCACGCGAACTGCTGAATGTTTACTTTTGAACTGTACGAAGCACGGACGCGGGACAGTGCCTGTGAAGAAAACGCCGTGCTTGTTACTTGGACGGCATAGCACAGTGAAAGAAGATGACAATATGCGTGACTCTATGGGTTGGATGAACGCGGCAACCGCGCCGCGTAAGCATCGAACAACACACTATCTGTGTACGAATACAAATTCCCGTCATTCTTCACAATAGTACAGTGATAGACGCATACAGGGGTGAGTGAGGAGTGAGTGAGTGAGTGAGTGAGTGAGTGAGTGAGTGAGTGAGTGAGTGAGTGAGTGAGTGAGTGAGTGAGTGAGTGAGTGAGTGAGTGAGTGAGTGAGTGAGTGAGTGAGTGAGTGAGTGAGTGAGTGAGTGAAACAACTTTATTCGGTCCACAGTAGACGCGAGTAAACTCAACGCCACCTGGCTAGGCCCACTCGGGGACCATCATGTTTAAACCTGACGGCCCTCGCGCGGGCCCTCTGGACGGCCAGGATTTGAGATGTCTGGTCCTGGGCCTTAATGAGTCTCTTCATTTCCGCTTGGGTGAGAGGGGGACCGGCAGAGGCGCACCCCCACAGGACATGCTCGAAATCCGCATAACCACCACACAGGGGGCAGCTCGGGCTCGGGAACCGTTCAGGGTACATTTTGTGCAGTGACGCAGACCTCGGGTAAGTACTTGTTTGTAGCAGTCTGAAAATAACAGGGGTTGGTGAAAATTTTCCAGCAGGGCAGAGACCGGAACGGTGGAGACGATGGAAATTTACTTGAAGTACTAAAGAAATCTGAGTGGTTCTTGTGAGCTACGCAGGAAATATCACTGTTATTAGAGGAAACTTTTCCAAACACAAAACTAAATTTGCGAAATCGGAAAGCCGCCGTGGTCGTTACAAGCTAGAGGATGTTAAGCAAGGTGAAGCTGATTAATCGAAGACGTAGGTGGAAGCCTCATAGTCCACTTCAGCTGGATTAATGAAGTACTCAATACTTCTACGCGCTCATCGACTCACAGCAGCTGAGGAGGTGGAATGGGCAAAGCTGTGCGAATTCCAAAAGAAAAAAAAAAGGGAAGGACTTCCTGTTAACAGTATAAAGCAATTAACACCTTCATAAATTCCTGTTTCCCGCCCGCAGTGCACTTCCAGTGATATAAATTGACGTAAGGCAGAATGAAATGAAAACAGGGCAGAACAGTCTGGCATTACAGAGCCAGGTTAGTTTCCTCCGCATCACTCGGGAGCAAGGTGTGAAAGCGATGCATAGGGGCCTCGTGCCGCAGAGGACCTACCACGCATGTTGGTGGGACAGTGGGCACGGAAAGACTATCTTCACTGCAGAAAACGCGACATACGTTATTAAAAAAAAAGAAAAAAATATCTATCTAGTGTGACAGCTGCAGTGTTTAAAGAATACCTTGCCAAAAGTTGAGGGTTTTTCCGGTATACTTACATTATATTTATTGCAGTGCTTTCAAGATTTGCTAAGCAGACACCAGAAGCGGAAAACCTCCCTGCTTTAATCATAACCGAAGCGCAGGGGTGTGAATTTTGTTTGCAGCTCGCATCGGCGTTTCCGAAGCACACTACGCGGGTGCTGTGTCAACGTGATCCGTCATACCACATCACGGCGACGGTGGCACCATTGTTCCCAGTGGTAAATGCTCGCCTACATATGAAGGCGAAAGCTATATGCGAAAGCTTACTGCCTCTCTAAACACGAATTTGACCGTCGGCGTCTCGTGACGACGTCACCATATCACGGCACAAATTCCAAAAAATTTGTGACGCCAAGATGACGCCACAAATTCTGGCGTGACGTCATGTGATGTAACGCCGCATAACATGGAGGAAGGAAAAACTAAGGGAGAGGCCCTGACGTCACATTCGTGAAGCCTCCACAGCGCAAACACCCGCATCGCCTCCTAGCGAGGCGCAGCGAAACTTCGCGATTTCCGTCGCGACGTTTGCAAGCGCATGCGCGCATCGCGAAACTGTTGCAGCCTTTTTTGTTTGTTTGTTTGTTTTTTCCGCGCGTGCAAAGCGGTGTAGTCGATTCACGCATGCGTGCTCTTTGTTTGTGTTCTTTAGGAGGCTACGCATGCCCGCTGTTGCGCATACCCGGTGCAAATCGCGTCCACTGCGACAGTTACCGGGTGTCACTTTTAATGTGTACGTATACGTTCGCTTCATTGCTGATCACTAAGGCATGGTATTTGCGTGCGAAGCTCTCGGATGTGCGCTCTGTTGCCTGTTACTCATTCTGTCAACTCAGAACTCATGTGAACTTTTGTTTTTGGCGTCTGACGCGCCGTACATAACATGCGCTGAAGGCATCGTACGTTTTAGAGGCTGTGTCTTTCACGAAAGGGCAATAAACTTTTGTTGTTATTATCGGACTACGTGATGTATGTATTGTTCGGTGTGCGCGCGCTGCGTGCTTGTGTAGTGTGCGCACTGGAATTACAAACTTACGTGCATGATCGCCTATACAATTCAGCAGTGTCCCTCTTTTCGACGTGAAGTTACGTCAACTATAGGTTGGCTTTGCGCCGCAACGCTAATTCGGGGTAATAGATCGGGAAATCGGGCTACGAGAATGGAAAAAGGGATCTAACGCCCAGTAGAACGCGTTAAGTCACTGCTAGGTGAGTTCGAATACGATGATGCAGGGGCTGAATGTTTTTGATTATGGCCCGTACCGTACTTTCTGTACTGTTGCACAAAAACGCTCCACGAAGAATTTCATCACGCATGCTCGGGCCTGCCCGCACGAACAGCCTGGTAACGTCTGCTTGCAACGTTTACTACGTGCAAACCGCACAATACGCGCTAAGTTTACGCCGGGACTACAAATCTGAGCAGAAGCGAATCACCGCGGAGAGCATGCCGCGGGGCGTCTGCTGTTTTGTTTGCCCCATACCGGTTTGTTTGCCCCATAAATCTGACGTCCACTTCCGCCACACTTTTCGCAATGCATTGGATACGATAGGGCCTCTCCTGAGTTTTTCCTTCCTCCATGCCGCATAATGCCCGTTGTACGTCCTCCTTTGGGCGGGCGAACAAAACCGGAGAGCGCGCGACCTCAAGAGAAGAAAATAAAGGCAAGCGCTTCCCAGCGACACTTGAAGCCGCGGCTCGTGTTGCCTGCTGGCGTCGATTCTGGTTCAGCCGTCTCTTTCCTTCGCTCCTGTGGCATAAGCCTACAACAGTATCACATGGCATCGTAGCTTGGTCAAAGGTGGGCTGATCACGGAGGCAGTGCAAAACCAGGTGAGGTGCCTCCGATGCTGGAGGCAGTGGCGAAGCCACACTATAGGTACACAAAGCTTTCGGAGGTGGCGGGGCAGGATACATACTCTAGAGTCACTGTATATGCTACCTCTAGGTAGCAGAGTAGCGCATAGGTCCGGCTAGCAACCACGCTATGTGGTGAAGTCGCACTTCGTTTTTGCAGGCGACATGCCTAATGTTGCGCCGATTAACCTGTCTGGCGTGTCGAAGACCGGCGATAAACATTGGCTGTCGATGGCTAGTGTTAGTTCAGTTCGCTGCAGCGGCGGCGTCCGAGAAATAAAAAATTGGCCCAAGCGGCAGCTTCTCCGCAATGCATGGTTGCTAGCGGCGTTGGAAAACAGAATGCGCACTCTGCTACCTAAAGGTAGCATATACAGTAACTCTAAATACATCTAGGGAGCCTACATTGACCGGCCGCTCATGTGGGCTCCCTAAACACATCGACTGAGTACAAGAAGATGAATTTTCGCCTTCGAGTCGTCTTAGTGAATGCACAGGGGACCCTGTGATTTTTGTTCAAATGGAAGTGAATATTGCGCAAAAGGCCCGCCGTTTCTATCCTACTATGTCGTAAAGCCACTCCTAGCGGGCACGTGAGCAAAGCTCAGCGCTGCTGACAGGGTGCAGACGCTTGCCTTTTTTTTATCTCCTATGAGGCGATCAGCGAAATATTCTGATTTTTCGGGCGCTTGTGTGCGCGTGTGCGCGTGCGCACGT
The DNA here is from genome assembly GCF_013339695.2 of Rhipicephalus sanguineus. Classification (NCBI taxonomy): domain Eukaryota; kingdom Metazoa; phylum Arthropoda; class Arachnida; order Ixodida; family Ixodidae; genus Rhipicephalus; species Rhipicephalus sanguineus. The sequence continues at coordinate 4,412 of NW_023615019.1, forward strand.
CAGGTTGGGAAAGCATAAAAAATACGCTACTACGCTCAATAGCATATACAGGGTTTTTTTGTTTTTTTTTTTAGGCAAGACAGATTCTTTATAAAATGGTGTGACAGTCAGGTCCCTGTGGTCTTCGCAATACGAACTCTACGCCGAGGCGGAAAAACTTTGCCGCACCCGAAGCTACATTCAAACGAGAAGTTAACAAAAACTCGTTAATTAACTTTTTAGTTATAACTTTAGGCACTTGTTCAAATGGAAAATTTGTAGGACGTGACAATTTATGGCATAACCATTTTTTAAAATCTCTCAACACGCGCAGTTTGAGACACTAATACTCAAATTTAAGGCCGTGATCCAGGAGAAACTGAAACTGATCGCGCCGGGGTCGATGGAAAGGCGGCATCGGCGTTACGGCGGGCCGGAAGCTCACGTGACGAAATTCGAAAGAAAGGCGCGTCGTAGCAGAATCTGGTCAGGAAAAAACCGCAAGCCGTACGTCTCAAATTCCCGATTGGACGCTTACTTCTTGCGTTTGTTGTGTAGTGCTTATCTGTTTCGTTTGTTCAACTTTGAAGAAGTGCGAAGAACTCTTTCGCTTGTCTGCGAGAAATAGCGCCGCAAGTGGCAGCCGCCCAATTTTAAGCTGTACAGTGAAAAAAAAAAAGTGGGAATTGCGGTTTTCTTGGGTACAGCGCGAAGGAAACAGATAAGCACTACACACCAAGCGAAAGAACTAATTGGTCTATTGGGTACTTGAGACGGCTTGCCATTTTTTCCGGTTCATATCCTGCTGCGACGATCTTTTATTTAAAGTTTCTCACGTGAGCTAACCGTTCTGAAGCAACAGCGATGAGGGATTTTCCTGCGCGCCCGGCTCACTCCGTTTCGGTTTCTCCTGCATGGAACGCGGCATTGAATTTCGATGATCAATCTTAAATTACTCTCGATTACTCTAAAGCTTTTTGATCGCGTTCCTCATGACCGGCTTCTAACCAGATTACCGCACCTCAATATTCATCCTAATGTTATGTATGTATTGTTCTTTAGTCTTGTGCTTTCCCCGCGATGTCCGCGCTGAAGTCACAGAGCGTACGAAGGTCACTTCGCTCGCTTGCAGCGGTCGCGTTTGAGAAAGGAGCGCGCGTTCAAATAGAAATAAGTAACAACTGTAACAGTTAGTTCGCGCTCGTCCTGTGTGTACCTGTGCGTTCGTTTCGTGCGTCCTGCTTTATGTTTGAGCAGTGCGCTTCCAGTGTCGAGCTGTGACCGTGATAGTTTCGCGCTCGTCCTGTGTGCGTTTTTTTCGTGCGTCCTTTGGCTCGAGCGACGCACTGGCGATTTCTGAGCTGCTTTCCGTTCTTCGCGTTGCATTCCAATTTGTTGCTATCGCATTCATTGCTTCGCCGTTGCGTCGAAACTGTGACTTTGTTTTTGTTATGTACGCAACAATACACTTAGCATCAGTGTAGTTTATGTAATGCTGCATCTACCACGTTACTATGTTTATATGTGTTCTAATCACAAAATGTCAAAGCTTTGAAATTTGTGTTATACATGATGTTCCTGCTATAATGATGTAATAATCCAATCTTTTATATATGTTTCACAGTTGTATTTCTTTTTTTCCGCTTCTTTTTCGAATGTACCCGCACCCTCTATAATACCCTCGTAAGAGGGCCCATTGTTTTGAATAATAAAATAAATACGTGTGTTTTTTTTTAGAAACTTGATATGCCATAAGTATAACGTCCTACATTTTTTTTGTAAAAATATCTGCCCTCAGGTTAATAAATGAAAAAATAATTACGAGTTTTCGTTAATTACGTGAAACCTCGGTGATACGAAGCTCGCGGGAGCACCAAAAATATTCGTGTCACCCGAAATTCGTATCATCACCAAAAAACAGGGAAAATTGGTATGGCAAACAAAGAAAAGCCGGAGTACGTTTTCATTTGTTGTTTCTCAGGGTCACAGCAACGTCATGAACAGCTCTGAATGATTGCCAGTGAAGTTTTTAGCCGTCAGCGATCATACTTGTACTCGTAACTGTCGTAACTATACGGCGCGTGCTCGCGTGTGTAATCATGAACCCGATGTGACCAGTGACAGCTAGTACTACGTCCTTCCAAATCTTATACGCGTTTGCCGCAGTACACCAAGTACTGCGGCGAAAGTGACTTAAGAGCGATTTGCGTGCGATAATGAAGCCAGAAAATCCTTTGTTGCTATTTTCTTATCATGGTGCGGTTTTTGGGAGTTTTACAGCCGTGCCCGCGCGATCGGGAGGTTTGCTCAAAATTCCGGAGTCTCCTGTGCAAATCGGAGAGTTGGTAGGTTGTGCGCATCCCCAACAATGGCTGTTGACGTTGCGAGGCCTAGCTCCTTGGCCAAGACCGTCCACCTGTCATAGGATGTCTGAATTACGAGGACCAAGCTTGCAATCGACGTGGCAGGCAAGTGTAAACACAGTAAAACGACGACTGCCTCGAGCACGGCAGCACGCGTCGACGCGTTAAAGAAAAAAAAAAGAAGTGCGAAGCCATGGCCATCTGTAATCTAATCGCGAAGACACACGAAGGGCATTAGTGCCTTTAAGATTCGCGCGAACAATCTCGGAGGCTACGACGCGCCGCAGATGGCCTATGCTGACAAACTGGCGGCGCGGCGCGCTTGGATTCCCTAGAGTCACTGTATATGCTAAGGTAGCTATACAGTAACTCTAGGATTCCCGCCCGCGCGTGATTGCGGCGTCTTCCGCGACAGGGCGGGCAGGACATGTTCGTACCTGCACGGTAGCGTACGTTCGTATCAAACGTCACGGGGTGAAAATCGGTTCGCAACAGCCGTACTCCATTACATTGCAGGCTAATGGGCCTTGGCCGGGACCAAAGGAAAATTCGTATCACCCCCGAAATTCGTATGAGCGTGATCGTATCACCGAGGTTCTATACTTATTCGAATGTAACTTTACGAGTGGCCAATATTTTATCCGCCTCAGCGTTAAGTTCGTTTTGCGAAGGCGACAGGGTCTGATTGTCATAACATTTTATAAAAAAAATTGTATTGTCTGAAAAACAAAAACAACACCCCGTATGTTGTAATGGCAACTGTGGGCGAACGTTTCGTCTGGCATTCGTACAAAGATTTCCTTGCTGTGGGTGCCATCGCGGGATATTAGTCTTACGCGATCATTATAGCGAAAGCAACACGCCACGCAGTGTGGGACCATTAGAGTGCCTTCGTTCAGCGACACGATGGCTGACGGGAATAAGTTATGTATTGAATAAGATGGTTGTGAGCGCGCATTATCGAGGATAGCTCCGTTTCTGCCTACTGCTGGACGAAGGCCTCTCCCAGTGACCCTCCAATTTCTTTTGTCCAGCACCAGTTAATTGCCATTTCATGCCTGCAAATTTTTTTAATTTCATCAACCCACGTATCCATCTGCCATCCTCACTTACATTTCCAATCTCTTGGAATCTGTTCCGTCGCTCTGACTGACCATCGGCCACGTGTCCTTCCATTACGTCGCCAGTCCAGATGAACATTTTCCTCTAAATGTCAGCTAGAATTATTGCCGGCAACCCCTGTTCGTTTTGTAATCTCCTCTGCCGCTTTCCTATCTCTTAAAGTGACGCCTACCCGCACGGTGGTATAACGGTCACGGTGCTCGAATGCTGACCCGAAGCTCGCGGGATCGAATCCCGGTCTCGCGGCGGCCGCATTTCGATGGAGGCGTAATGCTAGGGGCCAGTGTACTTATATTTAGGTGCACGTTGAAGAAACCCAGGTGGTTAAATTTCCGAAGTCCTCCACTACGACGTCTCTCATAATCATATCGTGGTTTTGGGACGTTAAACCCAAACGATTTAATATTAAAGTTACGCCTATCATTTTCTGTTGCATCCCACAATGGGGTGGTTCTTAACTTTTCGAGTTTCTTTGCTATTGTCCAAGTTTACGCTCCATGTAAATTAGTATACTGGCAATATACAGTGGCCGTTACACATTGCGCTTTAGAGACAGCAGTAAGTTGCCGATCGTGATTGGGATTGTCTGCCGTAGTCCATCCTTATTCTGTGGTGAATTTCTTACATGAAAAGGCTTCCTTGTGAGTAACTGACCTAGACATTAGTTATTCTTGTACGAATATTAGGGTGCGGTTGGCTACCGTCAACTATGTAACACAAGGAACCAGGTTGTTCTTTATTGTCCCAATCGAAGCACCAGAGCATGATCATTTTATGATTCAACTGTCAACAGACAAAACGCTGTCTTTCTCGTTCTCTTCTCTACATCATATACTCATATCGAATGAATCAGCTTAGAAGATCCTGTACTAAGTGAACGAAATCACACAGAACCCGGCTCGTGGCCGGCCAGTATTGATGATAACTTTCTACGGGTTTTGTAACCCATCAAGGTTTCATATATCGGCATCGGTCCATACAGTTGCCTTCTCTCCAGGACGGCGGATGCTTTGGTGTAATTTTAGACTGCTTGGCGGTGGCCTTTAGCGAAAAGTAGATTCGACGTGACTCAGGGAACCAAGTCGTGCAATTCTGCTCCCTTCGGAAGGATTATTTACGGGAGAATCATCCTATTCACCCTGCGGCCGCGTGCAGTCTGCTGCCTTCTAGCTGTCGGACGCTTTTATTTAAAGCTCGCGGCACTGGTTTTCCTTAGAGAAAAATTGTCTGTGTGCGCTAGTCGCGAATCCAGATAATTCTATACTTACAGCAGCTGGCGACATGGATGGATTCATATGAGTATAATAAATATTTTCAGTTGTATAGTATAACGATGTTGAGCTGTTTGTGCGCGTGTACATCTGCGAACTCATCCTTGCTGAGAGAGAGAGGAAGAGAGGGAGAGAAAGGAACAGCGTTGCGCGTGTGGCTTCTTTGCTGTCCAAGTTGTATTTGGCCTTGCACAAATGAATTCGAGATGACTCAAGACCAACTGGCCCGGCTGTCACTTCTGTCTCCGTAGTCCAGAAAACCCAGGTCGCGGGATCGAATCCCAGCTGCGGCGGCCGCACTTTCGATGGAGTCGAAAATGCTTGAGGCCTGTGCTTAATTTAGGTGCACCCCAGATGGTCGAAATTTCCGGAGACCTCACTAAGGGGTCTATCATAATGATATCGTGGTTCTGGGACGTCAAATCCCACCTATTATTAGTCCAAAACCGTGGACCTTGACCATTTCCTGGTCCGGTAGATCAAGTTGCGGTACAAGCTTCAAAGCTGGGCTTCCCAATGTACTCGAGTCGACTGCCTTATTCCTCGCCTTATTACAAGCCGCCGCGATCGCTGCAAGCTACCATATAATAAGCAAGGTCAACGTTTTTAGAATAATTTAGAAACGTTGGCAAGGCGAAGCAGATTAATCGGAAACTCAAGCGGAAACATTCTTTAGCTTCCCAGTGCGTCCCAACTAAAAAATTGGGCAACGCTTAAGCGTTAATCCCTTAAGCTTAAGGGATTAACGCGATAGCGATATCCCGCTCCATCCTCATCGCCCTCTATTTCGCTTGTCATTATGTTCAGTCGCCCAGCCAGCCACACACACAGACACACACGACATAGTAAAGGTAAAGGTTTCCGCCCTCTTCAATAGCCTTTTGACAACATGTACCACTGCGTGCGTAAGAAATGCGCGAACTAATGTGTGTGCCCTTTGTAATGCATGGGTGGCACGCTTTAAACCAGCAGCAATTACGTGCGTGATACTTTTTCGAAGTTGGCGATGTACCCATTACGTGTTCGTAAGGAAATACGCGCAGTAATGTGTATGTGCCTTGTGTAATGGGTGGCCTGTACACAGGACGAGCATGTTTGTGAAACAGGAAAGCTACTCTCAGATCAGTTCCAAGCAGTGGCGTGGCTCTGTGGTAGAGCACCTCCTTTGTCACGCCGAAGGCCGGGGTGCGATTCCACCTCGGGCAAATCATCATTTTTATTTGCATCCATGGCCATTTTTGGGTCAGAACAATGATGATTTTTCGCTCACAACCAACGATGCCGAAGCCGACACCGGAATTCCTGCGACACGGGCTCCTTAACGCTATCGCGTTAAAACATTCTACAGTTCTGCACACTCATCGACTCATAGCAAATTAGATATAGAGCAGCTGATGACTGATGACCGGCAGCATGGCATCAAGCGTCGTCGAGGGGCTCCTTCCGTAGACTAGCTTGAACGGCGTCATGTGCGTTGTTTCTTGCACTGCCGTGTTGTAAGCGAATGTTTTGTACGGAAGGAAGGCGTCCCATGTCTTGTGCTCGACGTCGACGCGGCCAGCATGCCCGATGGTCTTATTTAGACGCTCGGCGAGGCCATTGGTCTGTAGGTGGTAGGCTGTGCTCCGCCGGTGGCTTGTCTGGCTGTATTTCAATATCGCTTGGGTTAGGTATGCCGTAAAAGCCGTACCCCTGTCATTGATAAAGACTTCTGGGGCGCCGTAGCGCAGTAGGACGTTCTCGGCGAAGAACTTCGCTACCTCGGCGGCACTTCCTTCAGGCAGGGCCCTGGTTTCGGCGTAGCGGGTGAAGTAGTCCGTGGCTACGACTATCCAATTGTTGCCGGACGTCGACGTCGGAAATCACCCCAGCAAGTCCATCCCGATCTTCTGTAAGGGTCTACGAGGTGGATCGATTGGCTGAAGAAATCCCGCTGGCCTCGTCGGCCATCTTGCGTCGCTGACAGTTCCGGCATGACCTCACGTAACGAGCGACGTAGGCGGTAAGGCGTGGCTGCAGTAGTACTTTTCCTGTATTCTTGCAAGCGTGCGGGAAACACCGAGGTGTCCAGCCGTCGGGTCGTCGTGGAGGGCCTGGAGGACTTCTATTCGCAATGCTGACGGCACCACGAGAAGGTAGTTTGCTCGGAGTGGCGAGAAGTTCTTCTTTGGGAGAACGCCGTTTCGCAAGAAAAACGACGCCCAGTCCTCGCTTGAATACCTTCGGAACAACGGCGGTCCTGACCTCGAGGAATTGCACAAGGCCCCCAAATACCGGGTGAGCTAACTGTCATTCAGCGAAGTCGTGGACACTTATGGCGAGCTGCGTCTCACCCCTATCACCCATACTCTGACGGGTGCAAATTAAGTGTTTTCTCTCTCTCTCTCAAGAAGCAGTCCATCCTGGTCGTCGGCGGTAAGGCGATGTCGGCGGGGGCACGAGACAGGCAGTCGATGTCAAAATGCTTTTTTCCGGACTTGTAAATGATGGTAATGTCGAATTCTTGAAGTCTCAGTCAGACTCCACCATGCGAGGCGACCTGAAGGGTCCTTCAAGTTAGCTATCCAACACAAGGCGTGGTGGTCGCTCACAACTTTTCGACACTTGAATGTAGCCCAGATGATGGCAAGGCACTCCCTTTCTGATGTGGAACAGTTCACCTCCGCCCTGGATAGCGACCGGCGCGCATAACTGATAACCCTTTCCAGTCCGTCAGTCCTCTGCAAAAGGACGGCGCCGAGTCATACGGTGCTTGAGTCGGTGTGGATTTCCGTTTCGCCATATTCGTCGAAATGCGCTAGTATCGGAGGCTTCTGTCGTTTCAGTTCTTGAAATGCTTCGACTTGCGCGGTTTGCCACTTGATTCGACGTCGGTCTTCGTGAGTTGTGTTAGCTGCTCGGCGATCCGTGAAAATTCCTCGACATAGCTTCGCACAAGCCGAGAAATCGTCGTACGGCCTTCTTGCCAGTGGATGGCGGGAAGCAGCGATGGCAGTTGTTTTCCGCGGGTCTGGGAGCAGTCCAGACGTGCTGATCACATGACCCAAAAACAAGAGCACCTCGCACGTGAAACGGCACTTTTCAGGCTTCAAGGTAAGGCCGGAGGTCTTGATTGCTTGAAGTACAGCGTCAAGGTGCCGGAGGTGTTCGTCGAAGTTGGGGCAAATACAACGACGTCGCCAAGTACACGTGACAAGTCTGCCACTTCAAACCTGTCAGCACTGCACCCATAACGCGTTGGAAAGTCGCAGGTGCCGGGCAAAGACAAAAGGGCATGACCTTCAACTCGAACAGACCGTCTGGTGTTATAAAGGCGGTCTTCTGGGTCTCTCTCGTCGACTTCGATTTGCTACTAGCCGGTCTCGAGGTCCATCGGCGAAAAGTACTTCGCGTTGTGCAGTCGTCCAGGGTGTCGTCTATTCGTGGGAGAGGGTACACGTCCTTCTTGGTCATTTTGTTCAGGCGGCGATAATCGACGCAGAAACGTAGGGTTCAGTCTTTCCGCTTCACTAACACCACGGGTGATGCACACGGACTCTTGGACGGCTGGATGATGTCGTCGCGTGGCATTTCGTTGACTGTTTCTTATCATGCGTCGAAACTCTGTACGGGCTGACGGAGTGGTTGGGCACTTTCCTCTATTATGATGCGATGTTTTACGATGGGGTCTGCCGAATTCTTGACTACGGCGAAAGGCAGTTCTGTATTTCAGGAGCAGGATCTCGAGTTCTAGCTACATGTGCCGCCTTGGTTTGACCACTGATCCATACTGTGATAACTGTGCTGCTCTAGAATCAATAGAACCTATTTTATTAGATTGCCAGGCATACAGAGAAGAAAGAACTTGTCTCCAAAGTAGAATATGCTCAACCTCCCAAGCACCGCTAGATCTCGGGAAAATACTTGGACCTACGTCATCTCCTTCTCAGCAACGTCAGATTTTAAAATTTCTGTTCAGATTCCTCGAGAACAGTGGCGTAGCCAGGGGGGGGCACACCGGGCCCGTGCCCCCACCCTCCCAAATTTTTTTGCCATGCCATATAGAGCCCAAAATGACACTAGACCACATCAGCCTGCCCGGCCCCTACTTCAAATCAAGGAGGTGCCCCCCCTCCCCCCCTCCGAAAAAATTTCTGCCTACGCCCCTGCTCGAGGACATCAACCGAACCGATAAACTGTAACTTACATCAACATCATTACGTTGCGACATGAACGTACCACGATCATGTTATCTTCTTTCTTTTTTCCTTCTCCTTTCCTGCCCTCCTCCTCCTAGGGTCTTTCTGTCCTCAGTCCCCTCCCCTATACAAGTAGCATTTAGTCGCCTTTATATACGCCGGCAGAATTCTCTGTTTTTCATTAAAGAGCTTTCTCTCTCTCTCTGCTTATGCTTCGGAAGGCTCGCATTGACGTCGAAAGCTGGTTGAGAAGCTTGGTTCGTCGGAGTAGGTTCAGTAGAACCGGTGAGCGCGAAAGCATTGTGGCTTCCACAATTTCTCCGATGAAGCCGACCGTTGTGCCTTTGCTCACGTGCTTGTACTCGTTGCTGAAATTTGCCAGCATCTCTGTTGATTTCCCTCCGCGCAGTTCGACTGTTCCCCTTGCGACACGAATCTCGCGGTTGATCAACAGGTGCTAGTCGCCTTCAACGACGCATTCCAAATCTGCTGATATGTGAGTGCCGACAGAAATGATGACGCTGGAGCGAGGGGAATGATGACTTTGGTCTTCCAGCACATTCATGGCGTGCTTTTCTGGCGGCGTGTGCGGCGATAGTGCATTTCGGTGGATAGTGTTATCGACTCGGATCTCAGGTCCATGACTGCACCATGTAGGCTTAAAGGAGTCCTGACACAAAAATTTTCGCCCCGCGTTTTTTTGCTGCAATGTGTTGCTGGGGGCCTGTTAGTCATAACACGGCACATCGTTTGCCGCAGCGCGCGACAGATAATTAATTACAAGCTCCTCATTACTGACACAGCCTCAGTTTCGGTTTGACAGAGCTCCAAAAACGACAAGACGCCGGATGCAACTATCACCACCTAGCGAGTGAAACGCTCAGTCACATGAGCACACAAAACAGTGACGCATTTCCGCGTGGTCTGTCGTCGTCGGGCTCATCGTCGTCTGATGGCGACGATTTTCTTGCGGTGGGGATGGAAGGAATTTTCGACGTGGCGAATCACTTCAGGTTTTACCCGCTGGCGAGGAGCGATTTGTCGGGAAGCGCGTCAAAACAGAAACGGCGGCTACGACATCATCATAACTTGTACCGGCTGCAACGGTTACGTAGGGGAAGTAGGGGGGTCATCTCGGGTCACCTCCGAGGGTGTCAATGCACCAGGTGCGACCTATAATGCTGGATCGCGCTCTCGAACTTAAAAAATCATATAAAATACCTTTCAAGCTTTATTTGCTGTCGATATTTTGCAGACGGTACACGCACGTACACGGGAATCGATCCAGCAGGCTATCTCGGCCGCGAAATTTTGTGTCAGTACCCCTTTAAGGCGTTCATACCAAGATAACACCTTTCGAGCAAAGCTGTAGGACTACGAAGCTCGCGGGATAAATGCGGTTGTTAATGGTGACTCTCGCTGTGCAGATCCGCCGGCGTTACAAGGTGACCTCCAGCTGTCCGGATTTCGGGTCCTTCCCAAGCAGTCCTAACTTTCTTCAACTTCGTGGCGAACGGCCCACTGACCACCGAATATTCGGCCGCAGTGTCGACGAGAGCGGTGATGTTGTGGCCGTCGATGAGAACGTCAAGGTCGCTAGTCCGTCATCTTGCGTTGCGGTTGGTTCGCGGCGTCGGATCATGGCTACGTCGGCTTGTTCCGCTGCTTCTACATGGTGTCGTCAGGTCTTCTGGTCGCGAAGTTTTGTCGTCCGGGCTCCGTTCGGCTTGCGGCGTGTTCTTAAGGCTTCGCTGATGCGTCATGGTCGGCGGCGGAAGATCTTCGGTATTCCGTCGTACAGTAACCGCACCTCCATCGGTTGCTGCCCTTAGTTTCCATGTAAGGGCTCGGGGATCGGCCCCACAGGGCCGGCGTACTGCTTGAGATGCGGTGAGATGTAGCGGCCTGGCGACGGTGATCCCGAAGGTTGTCGGGGTGCTCATGTGCTCCTGCGAGGTAGTCGGCGATGTCGCGTGGTCGTTCACCTCATTGTGGACGCTGCGCGTCTATGGCGAAGCCGCGTAGTTCCATCTGGCGGTATTGGCAACGACGGTAGGTATGACTAGCTTCACCGCAGTGGTAGCAGAGTGGGCGGGAGTGCGGCCGCGCCAGAAGTCGGTTTTCCGTGGGGCGTATCGTTGGCCCACAGGCTGGTGGGATAGCGTCGGAGGTGGCGGCGGTGTCTGGCGATGGAAATGCGACGACGCGGGACCTTGGTGATTGCGCGGAGTGGCAGCACCATAGCGTGCGGTAGCAGATAGCTCATGACTTCCGGCTCATGTTGCGATGGTACAGCAACTCCTAGCGACTGCTGAAGTTCTTCACGAACGATCTCGGCTATCGAATCCACCCGAGGTTGCGATCTTGGGAACATCTTCTGCAGCTCCTCACGCACGACCGCTCTGATCGTTTCGCGCAAGTTGTTCGCTCCTATAGCGCTTGAACATCCGCAACTCGTCGGGAGCTTGCGGCGGTTGCGTTGCTTGGTGGGGATTTCTAGCGCCTTTTCGGTTGTTGTGGCCTCCGAAACAAATCCCGTGACCATCTCGGCGGGTTGCGCAGCAGTCCGGCGAAAAGTTCTTCCTTCAATCCCCGCATCAGGAAGCGAATCTTTTTTTTATTCGGACATGGCGGGGTCAGCATGGCGAAATAGGCGAGCCATTTCTTCGGTGTACATCCCGATGTTCTCGCTGGGGAGCTGTAGACGAGTCTCCAGAACGGTTTCAGCCCTTTCTTTCCCGACGACGCTCGTGAAGGTGTTCAGGAATCCGGTGCGGAAGTGGACCCATGATGTTAGCTTGGACTCTCGATTCTCGAACCAGGTCCTTGTGCCATCTTCAAGGCCGAAATAGACGTGGCGTAGCTTCTCGTCACAGTCACAGATGTTGAACGTGGCGATGCGGTCGCATGCCTCCAGCCAGCTTTCTGGATCCTTGCGTGGTGATCTGCGGAAAGTCGGCGGCTCACTGGGTTGATGCATGACGACCATTGTAGGCGACACAGCGGCCGTCATTGTGGCTGTTGTCTTCTTCGTTGTGGTTCCGGTCTTGTCGTGTAGGGGTCCGTATTCTGGTGGAAGACCTTGCTGCCTGCGGATGGCTCGCTGGTCAGTGTCGGCATCGATGTTCCCTTGACGGCGGGGGCTTGGCTCCAGTGTTGTGCGGAACGGCGTTCCAAGGAACGACGTTCCAGGAACTAGTTCCTTTTTGGAGGAACGGAGGAACGCCATCGTTCTATTGAGGATCGGTGGAACTGTAACGGTAACTCGTTACGTTTACGTAGGAACGGCAGAGGAAACGGCGTTCCTTCTGTAAACGTTCCTCGGCATTGAACAGGCGCGTGAACAGAGCACGTCACGCAGAACAGGTCGGATATGGGCGACCCTGTCAGGCGCAAGAATCTACAGCTCGCCACTCACTCGAATAAGACGCCCGCCGGGGACGCAGGAAAGCTGTCTTCTGACACCCGGTTGCGTGGATAGCGGGGAAAACGACCGAAACGCAGTGGACGAGGGTGCCGCAGTGGCGCCTGTCCGCTGCCTTCGATGTTTGCATTTGGGCAGGCATCCTTTCAACATGCTAGTTATCCCCGTGGCTATCAGTCTATGATTTTTATTATATTTCATTTCGACAGCCGCCGCACCGATGACGTCTGTCATGCAATAAACGATACGCGTGCATCCAGCGCTACATTCTTGATGCGCCCGCTGAGCCTGCCCTCGCCCCTACGGCTTTGGTTGACTTTGTTCCTATACTTGTATACAACACGGCGGTACCCTCAAGCGCTTGATGGAGCGGCTCTTCAACATTGCAAACGAAATGCTGACGAGAAAACAGGTTCGGCTCGATACCATCATCATCACCATCATCATAACCGTCAGCCTGACCACGTCCACTGCAAGGCAAACGCCTCTCCCATGTTCCGCCAAGTAACCCGGTCTTCTGCTTGCTGCGGCCACGTTATACCCGCAAACTTCTTAATCTCATCTGCCCACCTAACTTCCTGTCTCCCCCTTGCGCGCTTGCCTTATCTTCGAATCCAGTCAGTTGCACCTAATGACCAGCGGTTATCATACCTACGCGCTACGTGCCCTTCCCATGTCCAAGTCTCCTTCTTCATTTCGACAAAGATGCCCTTAACACCCGTTTGTTTCCTGACCCATTCTGCCCTCTTCTTGTCCCTTAAGGTTACACCCATAATTTCCGTTTCCATTGGCCGCTGCGTCGTCCTCAATTTCAGTTGAACCCTCTTTGTAAGCCTCCAGGTTTCTGCTCCGTAGGTAAGTACTGGTAAGATGCAGCTGTTATAAAGCTTCCTCTTGAGGGATAGTGATAAATTACCATTCATGATTTGAGAATGCTTGTCGAATGTGCTCCACCCCATTCTTATTCTTCTAGTTCATTCTCGTGGTTCGGCTTCGCGATCACTGCCTGTCCTAAGTAGACGTATTCCTTTACAACTTGCAGTGCCTCGCTACCTATCGCAAAATGCTGTACTCTTCCGAGACTGTTGTGCGTTACTTTATTTTTCTGCATATTATTTTCAGATCTACCGCTCTGTTTTCCTTGTCCAGTTTAGTTATAATGAGTTGCAATTCGTTCCCTGAGTTACTCATACAGACATCGAGATGCAGACATTGAGATGTAACTAGTGATGTAGAACTATCGGTAAATTGACTATCATAGTATCGATAGTTTTTTTGAAACTATCGATAGTGCTACTATCGACAAACTATCGATAGTGCACTCGGTAGTACCATCGTTAAGATTACTATAGCAATATTACTGCCACGCGTGTTTATTGCTTTGTTTTGACGCATTCGGGTTTCACCCACACAGACTGTTTGCAACGTTGGACGCAGACCGCGCCGGAATATTTGAGAAGCTTCACAATTGTTTGAAATCATTCTGTTAAGATTGCGCGCCGGACGCGAATAGTCAAGTTTATTCGAGAGCTTACGCAAGCGCCCGCGATAACGCTGGAAGGTTTGATCACCGATGTATAAAGGACGACGTGTTCCACCGATGATGAGAATACTCAACGGCTGACGACTGCTACCGCCGCTATCAGCGCGCAGCATGTATCAGATAATTGTATTTTGGGTTTCGATTTTCAGGCACCAAGTTCGCCCAAATAAAGAGCTCCGTATTTCTCAGTCTTGGTGCAGCATTCTTCACCGTCACAACCACGTGACAATACTATCGATAGTGGTGTGAATAATGATGCGGTTGCTGGCCGGCCATATTGCCAAAATATTTGCGATAGCCTACCAGCAGCTGCGCTTAATTTGAGCATTTTTTGGCAGAGGAATTATATTATTTCCGCAGTGAAATGGCGGAATATATCCATCAATAAATTCGTATCCAAAAGCAACTAGTTACACCTTACAATCCTTGACATTCCTTTTTTAATTTGGAATCATAAAATGCAATATTAATTTGAAGCCGCGCAGTCCCAACACATGTAAAAGCTTCCTTTCCGTTACAGCTAAACAGTTTGACTTTATGATCATGTGTCAGCAAAGCACTCTGGTGAAGAACACAATCATGTTAACCTTCTTGCCCTTCAGCCTACTCCTCCGGTTCCACTATGTACCACGCGCGAGGAACCAAGTTTATTCTGCAGCGAGTCCGCGCTGTCGATTTTATACTATCGATAGTACCATCGAACTTTTTACTATCGATAGCGCTATCGACAGTATTTTTCAACATCGATAGTTCGACAGTGACTCAGCTATCGATAGTATCGATAGTACCATCGATAGTTCTGCATCACTAGATGTAACTCTTACTGTGCGCGACCAAGAAACTTTACTAAGTCACGAATATGTATCTTGGACATTATTTTCCACTCACACTGCAATACTGAATCAGCACTCATTAAACGCCTATGTATTGTTCTTTTGCATGCGGTTTCCTGTTCAAGGAACTTAATTATATTGGTGCACGTGTGGAAATTTCTACTTGAATATCTGAAGCGCGATATTCTGACGGCGCATTTGAAGACTGACGTGGAAGGTGCCACAGGTGTTACACATGTAATAGAGGAGCACGAAAGTTGCTGTTAGCTATGTTTGTAGTACGGCCGGTGGTCTATAAAAAAAATTCGTCTAGGAGCGTTTCTTTTAGATTCCTTTTATCTACATATAACCTGCTGCCGGCGATGTAAAATTCGTAAAGCATGTGTAGCTTAATGTAAGCTTTAAGTTGTTGACTTTACTTCGCCTCAGGATTATAACGGCACTATAGTTTGATTAAAATTACAAACGTAACGTTAATGTAACGACAAGTTCCAATTTTAGGGGCGACGCTCCTTAAGGCGGCACCCGTTCGTCCCTCGTAGTCGTAGTAGTGCGTAACCAGTCGTAACGCTAGTACCAGATCTTGACATCCAAGGTGGTGCCGGTGGGAGATTTTCCTGTGCGTTGTTGAACAATAAAAAATTCGCAGCGTGCGCGTTAACTAAAGCCGAATTCTTCTGTCTCTCATTCCCCATTAGCAGCCATTGGCATGTTCCAGTATGAAACGTTAGTAGAAGTGCAAGTGTTAGCTAAAAGCCGACTTCTTCTGTCTCTCATTCCCATTAGCAGCCATTGTTTACCTCCAAGGTAGTGCCTGGTGAGATTTCTCCTGTGCGTGATTAAACAATAAAAGTTTTGTTCAAAACGCCGTTGATTGATGAAATAAACCAACGAAAGACGCCAGATGTTTTCTAAAGCAATGGTTTTCTAAACAATGAAATTCACAGCGTACATGTAAAATTAAAGTGAGCTGCAAGTCGTCATAACTAATCGAACCTTTAGTATAAACGCGCACGATCTCACGTCGGTGATGATGTACTGGGCAGAATTCACGGAAGATTCACGGTTTACCGATGAACCTCCGCAGCTTCGCCCACTCAACATCATTCACTCCGTGGATATGCTGTGATTTTTTGAAATGCAACTGGAACGAATTCCTTTCGCATTAACGGAACTTGTAACGGGAACTTGTTCCAAGATTGGGAAGGAACGAGGAACGAGCGGTCGTTCCTGTTTTAGAGGAACGTGACAACACTGCTTGGCTCACGGCTGGAGGGGTGCGCTTGGTACATGGACCGGGAAGCACCTCCACCAGATGTCACGTGGTCGTGACGTTGACGAAGGCAGCAGTCGGCGTGTTGAAGACGAAACTCTTTATTTGGGTGCCCGGTAAACAAGAGGTCATACTACACGCGAAACACGCTCTACACTGATAGCGGCGAACAGGCCTTCGATAATCTGATCTGTGGTTTAGGCGCGTCGGCATTTAGAGGCGGCATGGAACGTTCGAGTCTTCTCGCTGGTCGTCGCGCTAGTTCTAGAATAAACTCAACTGTTTGAGTTTACGTGCTCAAGCGTATCAGAAGATTCTAACATAATCTGGTAGGTTCCCAGACGTTCGTGCGCGGTTCGCGAAAGGCACTGGTTCTACTACGAGTAACAAGTCGGTTACATAGCAATACAAAAAGGAGTGCGCGTGGCAATACCGTACTTAACTTTCGTTAGTGTATTGCTCCGGGGTCGAGCAACGCTTGAATATCTTTCTAAATTATACGAATACAAATGTAGTGCTTATTATGCTACTGTATAAGCGGAGTCAAGACTGGAACCACAGACGTTAATCTGACATGACGCCTGTATCGTCCGTAGGAGTACGTATGTAGTGTTTACTGCTTTGTTAGAAAAGTAGATAGCCAGCACTGCAACCATAATTGACGTTGCACCGACATTACGCCAGGGTGTCTTTCCAAAGCACTTTCTAGACCTGGCGTGGCTCTGTGGTAGAATACCTGAATGCCATGCTGGTTCGTTTGCTGCTGGGATCTTCATTTTTATTCTTTGCATTCGTTTGGTCAACGCTGCCGACGTCGGTTTTTCTTAACGCTCTCGCATTTAAGTTACCAATGTCTGTTCTCGCCGTTCCTGGGTAGATATAAACTGTCATTTACCTGTGGCGCATACCCGTACACCGCGGCCCGTGGTAACTGGTATGTGCCATACGTGTCTCGAGGAAATGGTTCGAGGACGTGCGCGACGGGATTTTCACGTTGTTCATGACATGACCAGACAGTCATATACGCCAAATCCCCTTAACTTTACAAGCCGATTTTCGTCGACCAAGTTAAGGAGGCGATCACGAGAGTAGCCAGACGTAGGCGGCTGAATAGATAGATACGTAGATAGAAACGGTCACGGTGCATTGGTTTCGCTAAGAAATGCTTCGCACTTAAAAGCAGTGCAAACACAGGCACAGAAGAAGAAACGAACAACACGATTGAGCGTTCGTGTTGTTGGTTTCTTCTTCTGTGCCTGTATTTGCTCTGGCTTCCCTTCCACCATTCAAGTTTGCAGTCATAATTATTGATAATGTGTTCAACATGTGCGGTCCTGTTTATATTACATATAAATATTCCTAAAAAGTAAAAGGTTCTAATGGAACGCCGTTCAAGCATTAAAGAGGCGTACTGTTAATGGTCTCACACTTATTTCACGCATTTCTTTCAATAAACCACCTGTTGCGCCACAGCCGGACGCAGCAAATATGGGGATTGGCTAGTATAAGTTCAGTGCGCCTGTGTAGTTTATGTAGAACAGATACAGTTCTTGACAGAGACAGTAATATTGGAGCGTTCGAGCCAACAAGTCCATTTGAACCTTAAACGTAAATTGAAGCAGTTTTTCCTTGAAGCCGCAGACCGAAAATGATTCGTATATAGTTACCAAATAACAGACCGGCTTCATTTTGCTGTGGATCTTTGTTTTTGTCAAGTTCACACGAGAACACGTGCCGTGCCATAAGAAATTGACTGCCGTCAGAATAGACAGCGGGCAGCGAGATCAGCGCGCTATAGGCTTCCCAAGCAACGCTTAGCGGCGCTGCTGCTCTTGAGAGGCAGCGCCATCTCTGGCAGAAAAAGAGAAACTGGGGTGTTAGCAGCGCGTTTTCCCTTCTCTCCACCGCGTTGCAGCTCGCTTTGCACGTGCAAAGCTCTCGCGGTGCACTTGCGCCGCCTCACAATGTACCGCTTGCAGTGCGGCTTCAAAAGGATTTTCAAGCTTGACTGGCACTTCCGAAAAGCGAACTTGATAAAATGAGAAAGGCTCGTCAATCACGTTAACGGTGAAGAGCAGACGATCGACGACAACGACGCCCGACTCAAAGCGAAATGCATTTCCCAAGTCGCGATTACACCGTGTAGGACGTATACCTCGAGGTAAGTCTCATTCTGTCATGTTAAAGATGAATAATGGTCCACGTGCACTCCGAAATGAAGCCGTACACGCTATCGATGTTCTGCGGCGTGGACTACGATCATATGATTGTTGTTTTGATATGGCATGCTTACAGTAGCAGCCGTGTACTTTCGTGAACAAACGTTTGCGGCGTGCGAAAAAAAGATTATACGGCCATGGCACTGCTTCCCGAGTAGGTTAGAGCCAAGTCCTCCGTGCCGCTGGAGAATCACCCGCCGATTAAGACGCGAGGCAGCTAGCTGAGCTTTAACCACTGTGAAGCAAGATAAACTGCTCGCCTCGTTTTTTCGGCTCTTGCGTCATGCTTGCAGTCTCTTTTTATGATATCGACTTGGCAGGCGTTAAAACCTGCTGCGTGAACGCGGCTAGAAAATCGCACAAAGTCAGAAGGTGGTTACTTCAAGGTTGCAATTGCAAAGCATGTATTAAGTGCCAGTTATATTTAGCAGCTTAAACATATATCACCCTAATAAAGTGACAAAAACAAAGCAAACCTGCAGAACGATGTCAAAGCTTGCTGCAAATGCACAGACGTCCGTTCCGGCGTGATAAAGCAGCCGACGCGTGAAATGCAGGCGCCGAACTTCTGACAATGTGCCGAGTTCAGTTGAATTCAACCAACCGCGCAATACTAACGGTATAACGCGAATGTGAACGTTCAACAACGACGGTAGTTCTCACGAACACGGGGAATGAAAACACAAAGTTGCTTCACCTACAACCGTAACTGAACTTTAACAATACGAGAAGACAGCGAGTAATCATTAATGTAGTCGCTGCGTGCATGCGCCGCGTTACTTACCGATTCAGGTAGTCGGAACGAACGAAAGCGATGAACTCAGACAGCCAAAATAGAAGGCGAGACAGCGCGTCAGCTATCCACGCTTGCCGCCTTTATTTCTCGTACGACACGCCCCGGGAAACATACAGTTTTAACACGTGTATCGTGTGCCTTGTTGTCTCACTGTGTGGCTGGCCGCTAACCGCAATACTTCGGACCACGCGTGCGCTTCCGCGGGGTCGCTTCTCTGCCATCGCGGAAATGCGCAGACTTCGCACGCAATCTTCTCGGTTCAAGTACCCAGCTGACGCCCCCCCAGTTACCCGCACCGGAGAAGAACGTGTGCGCTTACCGCTACTAGAGTATTCAAGGGACCATACCGCTCCCTGAAAGGGCTGAGTCGGCCGCGCAGAAGCACGCCACCTGGATCGGGCGCGCGCGGTGTTTGCTCCGGCCGTCCCATTCGGCGCGCGCCCCTTTGAAAAGTTGTAATTGAGGTAGTTCAGACGCGCGCCGCGACGCGGCGCTCTCCTCCTACCCCCTTGCGAATGATGCCGCGCTGACCGCGCCGTAGACAGCCGCAGATGTGTTTGGAAAAATGCACACTGGACACCGTGCACGTGGTGACTGGAATCAAGGTACGCTATTATGTAATGTTAATCGGGCTTTACACAGTGAGTGTTGTTCTCGTAGCATGTTACAATCGCGATAGAGCCAGCAGCGTGCTTAAGAGACTTCGTGTGGCGCGGCGCGTTCATGTGCCATGACCACGGCCGCTACATAAGTGCCATGACACATATATTGTGCCGAGTACGTGATTTTCCGTGCTTCTCATTCTTTGTTTTGGCAATCGTTTCTCCCACGGCCGCCTGGACCGGCGCGCACCATGCTTCTTTCTAAAGGAAATACATTTTGTTGTCGTCGGCACTGCATAGCTATCTTCTGCGGTCGAGCGCTGTCTTAAGAGCTCACGTTGCTGGAAAACTATTGCGGTAATGATAATGCTGTAGTCGTTTTCTCCTTGCCATTGATAGGCAACATTTTGATATGGGCACGTCTCTTTGCATTCTGAAGTTCCCACGATACGACAGTGATGTGAATGCGACGTTCTTATTTAAGCGCAGGCCGCATGTAGGCGAATTTGAACACGAAAGCGATGAGTGACGCTTGTCGCTGCGAATTAGCTAAGGGTCGGTCGCGCAATGGCCACTTTCTCTAGTTTTGGTATCGCTTGTCGTTTTAACGCGACAGCATGAAAGAGCCCGTTTCCCAAGCAACATTTTATCCTTGGCAAAATGTCGGCCTGACGTCGCTGGCCAACTGCACTGTCGTTGGCTCAACCTAGGCAACCAATGTAGGGCCGGTCTTGGGGATGACATTGGCCTCATGTGGGCCTGCGTCGGCACCCGATGTAGGCCTGTCCACCGTGGCCGACGATGCCGAGTGCATGCCGCTCGCGGGTTGACCAAGGCCCGACGTTACATAAGCGTCGATTTACCGACGGCCGTAGGTCGGTTGCGGACGTTTCTCGCTAGTATTGCTCTGCTTTTTTTTTCTTATTTTTTGTGCGTGTTCTAACAAAACGCATCAATTGTATTTCGGTGTGTTGGTGCGTGTCGTATTTAATGTGAACGGGCAGTTTATAGAGGCGTAACTCATCTGAATTAATTACGGGCAGATGCACATGTAAGACGGAAATAAATGCCTCTAACGGTCTGCACTAATTAACGTGTTAATACGTAACCCACAATAAAAGAAAGACGTGAATATAAGTTTTCTCTTTTTAGATGTTTCACATTGTCATACCACATTGACTTCTGGCAAGTAATTTGTTTTTAGTCTGCGTACCACGAGGTTACGCCTGTTAGCTGTAGCTGCGAGTTTTTCACTCGCTTGCCTCATTTACCGTGTTTTTCAGGAACGTGCCGTACTGCTGCGTGCCTTACTGTAAGTCAACACCAAGAAAGATTACGTTGCCTCGACGAGTGGCATTCCTTCAGCAGGTAAAGCTCGCGCACTCAAGGCCGCAGCATCCCAAGGGAAATCCGCCAACCTCCTTTAAGCAGCGGAACCAACCTTCGGATCGTTTCCCTTATTCTGGAAGCACTCAGAAAAAAAGGGGTTTTTAATAAATCTCATGCTTCCTTCGCATGTACACTTTTTACTGATATGCTGCACTTAACACCAAAACAATTTTCTTGAAATGTGACTCGCGGGTGTTTTCGCTTCGGGTCACCATCATCACGACAAGACTGGCGCGCACACACACACAAATAAAAAGAATATAGCGATAGCCGCCATCATCCTTTTATTTGCTTTTGGAGGGTGGGGGAAGTGCTATGCTAACTCACGGTTACTCTACAGCGATATCTTCAAGGCGCCGCAAACCTTCCCGCATAGAGCGCAAAGAATGGAGGGTAGTAGGCGCGCGCCGCGGTGCGGCGAAAGGAGCGGTCACGCCCCTTTCTGCAATTACGCCTCCTCCGTCCGAATGGGACGGCCGGAGCAACACCGCCGCGCGCCCCGATCCAGGTGGCCGTGGCCGCCATGTATTAGTACCCCCCCAAACACCATGTTCGTCCGGCGCTGCGAGCGAATATCGCGTTCCATGGATGGTATAGCAAGTTTCACACCCCTGACACAACCACATTGCCCGAGTTTACGCTTATCGGTGATCATTCTCGAATTCTTTTTGTTTGTCCGCACGCTTTTGCAGGTTGGTGCCGTACAGGAGAATAAAGATCGGCTGGTATTGTGACGGCACCTGTCGGAGCAGATATCAACCACTCCGCGAGCTTCGTCTATGTTACCAGACTGCGTGCTGCTGGGCACACTGGGCCTCCGAGATTGCGCGCAACCTCGGCGCGCATTATCGGAGGCCATGACTGGGCGAAGCTCAGACCGTCGAGTGCGCTCATGGGAGCGTTGCGATCGCCGGCGTGTCTGTGACTTGAGGGTGCAAGGCAGTGGTGAGGAGGAGGTATAGATTAATTGTCCGTAGCGGCCTTGGTACACGGTGCGTCGCTTAATTTCTGGTGCGAATGATTTGGGGATGCTCTTGCCTAAACGCTGACAAAACTTCAGAAAACCGTTTCAGGGTCCCTTTAAAGGGGTACTGACACAAAATTTCGCGGCCGAGATAGCCTGCTGAATCGATTCTCGTGTACGTGCGTGTACCATCTGCAAAATATCGACAACGAATAAAGCTTGGAAGGTATTTTATATGAATTTTGAAGTTCGCGAGCGCGATCCAGCATTATAGGCCGTACCTAGTGCATTGACACCCTCGGAGGTGACCCGAGGTGACCCCCCTACTTCCCCTACGTAACCGTTGCAGCCGGTACAAGTTATAATGACGTCATAGCCGCCATTTCTGTTTTGACGCGCTTCCCGACGAATCGCTCCTCGCTAGCGGGTCAAACCTGAAGTGATTCGCCACGTCGAAAGTTCCTTCCATCCCCGCCGCAAGAAAATCGACGCCATCAGACGACGATGAGCCCGACGACGACAGACCGCGCGGATATGCGTCACTGTTCTGTGTGCTCACGTGACCGAGCGTTTCACTCGCTAGGTGGTGATAGTTGCACCCGGCGGCTTGTCGTTTTTGGAGCTCTGTGAAACCGAAACTGAGGCTGGGTCGGTAATGAGGAGCTTGTAATTAATTATCTGTCGCGCGCTGCAGCAAACATGTGCCTTGTTATGAATAACAGGCCCCCAGCAGCACACTGCAGCAAAAAAACTCGGGGGGGAAATTTTCGTGTCAGGACTCCTTTAAGTAGGGAATCTTAGAAAAGTTCGCACATCGGGAGGAGCTTTGCGCCAGTGCTCGTGTATCATGCAAACCGCAATTAAACTTTGCAGCGGAATATCTATGAGCGTAGACACGCTAGAACAATTCTTCCAAGCGGAACTGTGTAGAAACGCCACTGCCCCCAACTTTTCTATACAAACATGCCCGTTTGCTGCAACCGTTAAAATGTTCTTAGTTAATTGGGTGGCTGACAGCGATAATTATTGTCTCACTTTGTGTCCCCTGGATGAAAAACTTATCTGCAGGTGGTTTTCACGTTCTTCTTAGTGCTGAATTTTAAGTCAGAAAGCTTAACATTAAACACCCGGACATCCCGTTTCTGCCGCCGGCGCCAGCAAGTTGAACGAAGAGGTTATTCTTCCTACGAGAGAGACTGCACTCTGAGATCCGATCCGTATACGTTCCAGGACCCTATATATCCTCGGCACGTCGCTCACCCTCATGTCCACTGTCCCACGGCGTGCCTCGTCCTTTCGCTCACCCGCCGTCATTCACTTCATCGCCCTTACGTTCTGCCCGATCCCTCTCGACAGACACTCGGAAAACTGAAAGCTGCTGTTTTTGGAGGGAGAAAGTGCTGGTCGTGTAAACGCCATAATTGCTCCTGCGCATCCTGCAAATTCAATGACTGTTTGTGTGGAAGGTATTTCGGTGGACGCCCTTGTAGACACTGAAGCCGCCATTTCGGTTATTAACCGCGCATTATGCCTTGATCTACGAAAAGTGCAAACTCCGTATGTTGGTCCGGTATTATGTGGCGCTAATCATGATCCGATTTACTCAATTGGACAGTGTACTCCACGTGTTCTCATCGACGGAATTTGCCATCATATACAGCTTGCTGTGCTTTCTTCATGTGCACCTAATTATATTAGGCTGGGGCTTCCGGTCAGCTGCGTCTGCTGTCATTTCGTGTGGTCCACCCCTTATTCGCATTACGGACACCGAGCATTTTAGCTCTTACGATTTCTCGTCGCTCCGCCTTGTCGCAGCTGCGGGTTCCATACCGCGCCCAGCACAAGTACGTATTCTCACAATTAAGTCAAGAGATACTATAGACGGCGATGCAGTGGTTGGCCCTTATCAGCGCTGCATTTTTCGAGGAATCGCCATCGCCTCTTGTCTAGTGCGGTTCTTACGTGGTCATGGCAGTCTCACCGCCTACCACGTACACGGCACCAAAGCCGCTACTGCTGCCGAAGGGGTCTACTTCTGCCAGCCTTATTGACACAGCACCAGTATGTGTCACCACTATTACCTCCCTTCGTCAATCTCAAAGTGTACGCGCGCGGGAAATGCATCCAGTGCCCTCAAAGCCACTTTAACTACAGATCTGAATCCAACCCAGACTAATGCCTTATGGACCACTTTAACGAAACACCAAGCTTGTTTTGACGTTTGTTCGGATTGCTTAGGCCAAACCACGGTGCCGCTCATCACATCGTCACCGGCGGATCTCGTGTCATTCGCGGCCGCCGTTACCGCGTGTCTTCTGGACGCAAGGTTATCGAAGAACAAGTCAATGACATGCTGGCATGCAAAGTTACCAGGCCTTCAGCGAGCCCTTGGTCTTCTTCTGCTGTCCTAGTTAAAAGGACGGTTAGGTGCGATTGCACGTTGGTTACAGGACAGTGAACAAAATTACCCGAAAGGATGTATGTTCTATGCCTCGGATTGGCGATGCCTTTGACACCATACATGGCGCTGAATACTTTTCAAGTCTATTGGCAGATCCCGATGCATGAGTCTGACAAAGAGAAGACTGCATTTGCTACACCTGATGAACTGTTCGAATTCAATATGATGCCTTTTGGACTCTGCAATGTCCCAGCCACATTTGAGCGAATGATCGATATGGTACTGCGGGGCCTAAAATGAAAGACCTGCCTTTGTTACCTGGACGACGTCGTCATCTTTTCGTCCAACTTCTCACAGCACCTAGAACGTCTAGACGAGGCATTAACGTGTCTAGCAAAACCCGGTCTCCATGCAGCTAAATACCAAGAAGTGTCGGTTGGCAAGCTGCAGCATCAAAGTGTTAGGTCACGTCGTCAGCAAGCTTGGCACTGAACGTGATCCCAAGGTTGCCGCTGTATTGCACTTTCGTAACCCCATCATGCTTAGAGACCTTCGCAGCTTCTTCGACTTAGCGTCGTATACTTCCAGCTCTTTGTCCGTGATTTCGCTACTATCGCAGCTCCTCTTCACAAATTTCTGACCACGAGTGCACCCTTTGTTTGTACGAATGACTGTGAAGCAGCTTATCAGAAATCTACGATAGCATCAAAACTTGCTCGTTCTGGCCTGGCTGGCCTCTCCTCTAGCGTTGCCAAGTACGTACGATTTTTGCTCGTCATGCCAGCACCGAAAACGTTGGACCGGCCTTTTACAACCTCTTCGCGCCGGCCCTTTACATCTATCGTGCCCGTCCGCTCCCTTCGAATTCGTGGGTATAGACTCATACGGACCTCTTCCGCTTACACCCACCGGTAACCAGTGGATTGTTACTGCCGTGGACCACCGACTCGTTACTCTGAGACTGCAGCTCTTCCTTCTGGCGCTGCCTCCAAAGTCGCCGAATTTATCCTGCCCGCCATTATCTTGCGCCACGGCGCCCCTTGTGTTCTCATTAGTGACCTTGTGTTCACATTAGGAACATGAATTCTTGGAGCCAGATGTTGTTGAGCTCCAAGGCCGCCTCTAACTCCTCGAACCATGATTGTAGGCAGGAGGTGCGGAATGGTGGCAGCGGTGGATCGAATTGCGGCTGCCAGGCTTGAGCTGGCTTGAACGTGGCTGCGGAGCTCAGTGGCAGCGGTGCAGCGCCGGACGCTTATCCTTGCGTCCGGGTCACCAAATGTTGCGACGTGACGGCGTCCGACGTAGACGTGCCGTCGTCACTTGCTTAATGAGAAGACGACGGCGTACGGCCGAGGAAGGAAGCGAGAGGCCGAAGCCGAGCAGCGGCCGTGGCGTCCAGCCAGCCAAAAGCACCCGAACGTCCCAACTGCCTCGCGCCACGAGCCACCGGCGCTCGTCGTCTTTTAGGGGCGAAGCTCCTTAAGGCGGCACCCGTTCGTCCCTCGTAGTCGTAGTCGTAGTAGTCGTAGTGCGTAACCAGTCTTACGTTTTGACCTCCAAGGTGGTGCCGGTGGGAGATTTTTCCTGTGCGTTGTTGAACAATAAAAATTCGCAGCGTGCGCGTTAACTAAAAGCTGAATTCTTCTGCCTCTCATTCCCCATTAGCAGCCATTGGCATGTTCCAGTAGGAAACGTTAGTAGAAGTAGAAGTGTAAGTGTTAGCTAAAAGCCGACTTCTTCTGTCTCTCATTCCATTAGCAGCCATTGTTTACCTCCAGGTAGTGCCTGGTGAGATTTCTCCTGTGCGTGATTAAACAATAAAATTTTGTTCAAAACGCCGTTGATTGATGAAATAAACCAACGAAAGACGCCGGATGTTTTGTAAAAGCAAAACGAAAGAACGCCAGATGTTTCTAAAGCAAAACGAAAAGACGCCAGCTGCTTAACGAAAGACGCCAGATGTTTCCTAAAGCAATGGTTTTCTAAACAATGAAAATTCACAGCGTACATGTAAAATTAAAGTGAGCTGCAAGTCGTCATAACTCATCGAACCTTTAGTATAAACGCGCCCGATCTCACGTCGGTGATGATGTACTGGGCAGAATTCACGGAAGATTCACGGTTTACTGATGAACCTCCGCAGCTTCGCCCCACTATCATCATTCACTCCGCGGATATGCTGTGATTTTTAAAGACGATAGTCTTTCTTGGGGCAGAAATTTTGGTCTGTCTTTCTGTCTGTCTGTCTTTCTGTTTGTCGGCACGTCACCCGATTCAGCCAACCGGCCAAGTTGAAAACCACTTGCTTACCGCCCACCCATCTTGAACTGGTACGGCTGTTCATACTTGTGAACGTTGTCGATCAAAAAAGTAAATATTACGCATATCTGCAGGCGTAAACATCATAAGGTGAGTATTAGGTGGTGTGTTCCCCTGCAAATGCAATGCAAGGTATGCATTTCTATTAAAGGACACGCCACCTAATACTTGACCTAGTGATGTTGCACCTCAGATTGCATGATATTTAATTTTTGATCGACAACGTTCACAAGTATGAACAGCCGTACCAGTTCAAGACGGCTGGCCCTTGGGCAAGTGGGTTCAACTTTGGCCGAGTGGCTGAATCGAGGGACGTGCCGACAAACAGAAAGACAGAAAGACAGACCAAAATTTCTGCGTTTAAGTTCCCCAAGAAAGACTATCGTCTTAATAATATAGTTAACTGGGGATTGCCTGACGTAGGACGCGGTAGGGGGCCTTCGTACTTAGGCAGTAGCTTTGTGGAAAGGTCAGGAGCGGAGGAGGGAACGCGAAGCCACACCAACGTTCCAGGCGAATACGACTGAGGAGGTAGGTTTTCGTCGTGACGGTCCTTCTGGCCCTACTCGCCCTACCATGTTACAACCCTAGTTTCTTAAGGTGCGCTGAAAATGCGACTGCGCTGCAACTTGTCTTCCTCCGTGCCCCCTGCACAAGCTCATGTTGTGTTTCGGTTTCGGTTCAGTATTGCATTGTACGAATGACAGGGGGCGCCGCTCTGGCATTCCTGATGAACAAGGAAGCCTTTTTTTTTTTTTTTTTTTCTTCGAGCCTGGTGGCAGACATGTCACCGCCCCGTTTTAAAGGGGACGCTCATAGCATCCATCCATCCATGTTTTACCCAGGCGACGTGTAAATAAGAGAGTTTGTGGAGAGTACTCGTTGAGTGCGGACGTTTCTTCTCCTTCGGCGCATCGCGCCAAACAGCGTGTTCGGGCTGGCGGCGTCCCCACCGGTCGCGTTGGTCACCGCCGGTCTTCGCCTGCCGCTGCGCCGGGACTACCAGCCCGCAACCAGCACTCATGTTTCCCGACGTATTGCCAGATGACGTCCTATCTCACGCAGCGCCTCTTCTATCGTCTTTAGACGACATTTGCAGCGAAGCACGCAGATACGCGGCCAATTTTTTCTCCGGCCGGCTGGCTGCCACTGGCGCGGCGCTACACGGAGGCGAGAGGGCGCCACTGCATCACAAATGATGGCATCCGTTTCCCGCCATGGAGGCTATGAAGCTGCACGGTTGGAAACGCCACGGCGCGCTTGCTCGTGAACGCGAGCGTCACTGAAGGAACGCAGATCCTTTAACGACGCCACTGGCTGCGTTCGTTCTGTCCACTTCTACCCTAGTGTCTCGTCCTAAGTGCAGTTTAAGTTCACTTTATAACGTCTTGCCAAATATTCGTGATTTCTCAATATTTCCTAGGCTGTCATCTGCTATGCTTGCAGTCCCAGGCACCTAGCTGAGCCTATTTAGTCTCGTCTTCAGCTTCCGGCGCCGACCTCTCTCCACAAAATCCCAATAAACTTGGGCTGTATCAGGGGTTGGTCCTCTCTTTCTATTAAAATGTAAAACATTGCCGTATTTTGTTGTATTTTCGAATATTTTATACGGCCCTAAGGTACTCGCGTTGATGCAGGTGGCGGAAGTTGAGACATGTTTTGGCGGAAACTGCCCTCACGGCTGCGTTGCCGCGCTAGCGCAGCGCCCTCTAGCGCCACCACAAGCGTACAGAACGCGTACCGATGGTGCAGGGTACTGCACCATCGGTATCATTGTGCACAATAGTGTGATGGAGTGCATGGCGTCTGCTAGGATGTATCGCGGCAAATCCCGAAACACAATTCCTGCGGCCCGCCTTAAGCAGCGACGCAAAAAAAAAAAAAAAAAAAAAAGTCCGCCTTCATTCCACCATGCAAAGTGCATGTACGGCGAAACTGCGAAAATGCGCTACTTTGCTCCCACGGCTGTAAAATGCGACGAACGGGGAAACAGCGCACACATACCCTGCACGCCGCAGTGGTTGACGTCGTGGCCTCACAAGGCACGACTGACCACGCGGCCGACGTTGCGGTACGCTAGACACACACCACAAAATGCAAGAGGCTCTTGCGTTCGAACGCATGCGCCCAATCCTTGTTGAGCTTGGTGGCGTGCCGCCTCTGATAGTATTGCCAGTGCCTCCTCTATGTATTGCCGTAGCCTCCGCGATTAGCTCCTGCAACGCACTGTGGCGCGGTGCAGGGGCTAATCACGGAGGCCACGGTATTGCCGACGTCGTTTCTTTTGTGGCCGCTCGTTTTCGTGTTGCTCTTAGTCCTGCCGTTGCGCGGCCTTGCTATCGCGAAAGGATGGTGTCGAGTGCTGCGCGAAGTAGAAATTGCGCTCAGTAGAAAGGGCAGCAAGTGCAGGAGACGCACGCCGCCGGCTGTAAAGACCACGGCTCTGCTCTCTGACCGCATTCTTGCCTGAGCGAAAGTGCTTTCTTCTTCGAGTGCTGCAAGTGGCTTGGGTGGAGTGTTTCTGTGTCATATCACTGCGCACTTGCGTGAAAGACAACCGCAACCTTGAGGAGCCTGAGGAAAGCAGCCACGTGTTGACGAAGTTGAAAAATGCATGGAACTCTAGCCACGTAGAGCTTCGCTATAAAACGTTGCGTGCCCATCGTTCGGATAGAGAACTGAGAGTATTCACAGCTGATCACAGGCACTGCTGTCAATTATCTTTATTCAATTTGAAGTCACACCTTAGTCGCTTGTTTTCTTTCGCACAGGATAAAAGGTGACATATATATATATAGTGTTCATTTTGATTTTTCACCAGTTGCACAGCATGAAATTGTAAGTTATAACCGTTACTATTGTCACGGGGTCGTGACGTTGACGAGGGCAGCAGTCAGCGTGTCCAAGATGAAACTCTTTATTTGGCCGAACTTGTGGCCTGGAAACGAAAACTCAAACTACAGCAAGCAGTGCACGCTGTACACTGATATCGGCGAACAGAGTGTTGGCCATCGATAACCTGTAGGCCGTCGATAACCTGAATCGCGGCAAGGCGCGTCGGTATTTATACATGTGGCATCGAACATTCGATCCTTGAGGCTCTGATACACTCCAACGTAACGACGACGCGCACGCGTCGCGGCGACGTTACGTCAGCAAAAGAAAAGAGCCCTCTACAATAACACAGAGCTGATTAGTTGGTAAGTATTCATTTTAAGAAGACAGGGCGCAAGTTCACTGATTGCCGTACAAGTGTGGTGTATAAGGTTCCTTTCAGCTGCGGCCGCTTCTATGTAGGACAGACGGGCCGCTGCATCAACCAGAGATAATTAGAACATACAGATCACTAACCGGAGGCTCACCTTCTACTCTATCGTTACATTGTCGAGAGTGTAAATGCACGCCAAAATTCAATGAATGCGCAGTTTTGTACAGACATAGGAATGAAGAAAGGCGTGTGATGATTGAGGCATGGCATATATCGAGAATAGTGGTAGTGTGTGCGCGAGTCAACCGTCGATTAACTTGTATAAAGATGAAATCAAATGCCTTAACAGTTATCTTTCGCGTAGGCCTTCACGCGTGCCGGATTGATAGGTTTGCCTATAGCATGGGCATGCGCAGATTAGTTTTTGTGCCTTCTTTCATTTCCGCCGTTCTGCATCTATTCAGTCGTTAGCTGGCGTGTGGTGTCCTGACTTCTTTCCTGTGTGTTTGCACGCCCTGTCTTGTTAGAATGAAGCCCTCTGCAGTCCGGCGTCGGCTGACCGCCGACGCGGCCGACGGCTGCTGGCGCGCTATGGCGTCGCTTCTGCATTTCGCGCCAGACGCGCCAGACTCGCAATACTCGCATGTACAGGAACCTGCTTCCACGGCCGGTCTGGAGGCGCGCGCTCGCTAGCGAGCGCGCGCCTCTAGACCGGCCGTGCTGCTTCACGGGCTGTTTCGTCGGTTCCCAAGAGGTGGCGCGGCGCGTTCTTCGCTTTACTGCGCAGGCGCTCCTCGAGATGCGATCGCACCGCGCGTTGGAGCCGGCTCGACTGGAGCGGAGATCGATTTGCGCCTGGCCACCGTGCGCCTGGCGTAGCGTCGCCGGCTCGGCGTGACGAAACGCAACGTCCTTGCGGGCGCTCGCGTCGGAAGTCGAAGTTTAACAGAGCCTTTATCGCTGGTGGCCGCTTTGGTTCGAGAATAAACTCAGCAATTTGCGTTTTCGTGCTCAAGCCTAACGGATGAACCTAAAATAATCTTGAATGTTCCCAGACCATCTGGCGCGGTTTGCGCAAGGCAGCAGCTACGCCTGCAACGGGCCTGTAACATAAAACATAGAAAGAAAGGAGCGTGTGTGGCACTGTGTTTTTTTCGGCGTGCGCTAGTCCTTTGGGAGAAATCAGTGAACAAACAAATTAAAACCTATGTATATATTTATTATTAGTGTTTATGTTTATTAGTTATTTGCATACATTCCATAAATATTCGATGTGTTGATCACGCAAGTTCCATAGCAGCCAGAACCTTGGTAGCCGTAGCATGTAGAGCACGGAAATGTGCACCTAGTCAGCGGAGAACAGCCCTGCAAAAATGCAGAAGCGAAGTATGAATGCGAGCTCATAAGCGATGCATAGATGCTGGAAGAACGAACAGATAATTGCTTGGTATTTTTGACCGCAGCTCAAATACAAGCGTCCGCTGGCAGACGCTGGGACCTTCACAGTCATACCTTCTTGAATTGTTGTACCAAAAAGAGAAAAGCTATGTGTAACAGGGGCGTAGCCAAGGGGGGGGGGGGTGGGGGGGGGTTCAACCCCCCCCCCCGAAATTTTTCAGTTTTGCTTGCGTATATAGGCACGCACACATACAAACGCACGCACGAACATACATAAAGAATGGTTGAACCACCCCCCCCCCCCCCGAAAAAAATTTCTGGCTACGCCCCTGATGTGTAAGTACAGGGATCACTGCCCCGCACCTCCACCATTTGCTGAGAGGTTCATAAGCAGGGGATGCAGGGCAACGGGCAGTGGTGAGCAGCGTTCTGCCAAGCGCAGCAACCACAAGCTCATGATGATGGCGATGCCGCTAAGGTAGAGTTACAGTGAACTAGAATATGTAGAGTGACCTAGAATAGGGGGAGTGTCCAAAGCGCCGGCTCCCGCGTGGACCTTTTGCCGTGAACTCTCGCGCCGCGCCGCTGCTGCGCCGGTCCCGTGGGTTTTCCGCGCTCGGGAAGCGCGCGGAAAGCGAGCGGCGTCTGCTACGCGCTGTAGCTTTTTGCGCCGCGTTTCCACACAGGGCACTTGAAGTCTACTTAACTTCAGTAATGCGGTGCGGAATGAAGCTTATCCATCTTTAAGCGTTGTGTTAGTGCTGGGGCAACAACAGAATGCAAAAAATCATGTGTCAAGCGGCATCAGTGTGGCCTAGTTCTGGTCACAGAGTTCGAGAACATTGGTGGGTGTGTAAAAACGCGCAAAACGGACACGCACAAGCAAAGAACGAAAAAAAAAACCCTATTCGCACGAGTAATCGGGCAATAGCATCACGCAGGCACGAATTAAGAGTAATAATAAAAGTAAATTGCACGCGCAGTCAGCTGAAATACTTGCGCGCAGTGACTTCACGAGCTTTTTACTCATAGTCGCCACTGGTTTGCTAGCCATATGCACACCGCTTTATTTGACAATTCATTAGCCTCCACAATGCATTAAGCTGGGCTAGTTGGTATTGATTGTATGCTTCCATATTGCTAGCGAACACGCACAAAGGACGACATAGAAAGAGACAGGACAACCGCTAGACTTCAACTGATTTTTTAATCGACATGAAGGGCACAATACATTTCTTTGCGCACACGCAGGTGCCACGTCACAAAGTTTATCCACCAAAAGAAAAAGAAAAGAAATTCTCCGCCGCCTATCGATACCGCCAGTTCGCGCGTGGTTTCTTCTTACACAGATAGTCCAGTTCTCTTTTCGACAAGGCGATGGACGGAGTGCTGACACATGTGTCACCCGCCTTGTGAATTTCGACAGCCTCTACTATTTCCCTCTTTCTCTGTTCCCCGCCAACGTACATTGACCGCTAGACGTTGAAGTGTAGCGGTTGTCCTGTCTCTTTCTGTGTCGTCCTTTGTGCGTGTTCGCTAGCAATATGGAAGCCTCCACAAGCTCTTTATTATGTGCGGAGCACACCGGGAAGACGCAAAGGAAACAAAAAAAAAAAGATAAAAAGAGTAGAGACGGCCATACGACCGCGATGCTGTTGGCTTATTTTTGTTTCTTAGGTAGCGTACAACAAGGGCCACCGTGCGCAAACATTTGAAAGAAAGGCAATGCCAGGTAAACTGACCTTATTCCACAAGTTTTTGCATAAAAGGCGTAATATAGAAAATGCTTTACAAATATCCAGATATCATGAAACAAAAGATTAAGTTGCAAATGCCCCCATTCTTGCTGTACAAGCTGTCTGAACGAAAATACGGTAAGAATATATATATATATATATATATATATATATATATATATATATATATATATATATATATATATATATATATATATATATATATATATATATATATATATTATCGCATGTTGCATTGGATCGCTGAACGTCAGTATGAAACGTTCGCGCGAGAAGCGTGCATTGCTTCAAGCCTTCACCATACGAAATGAAAACAGTTTCAAACAACTCATTCTCAACTTCGATGTTTTCACGCTTCTCGGAGATTAGCGTTCGCCCGGTTCAGAGACTTTACGAAAAGACGTGGACGAGTAGTTACATAAAATACAATTGTTTCTGCGGCAGTTGAGTGCGCGCCAACAGGCACCCGACCGCTATTTCCCGCTTTTTCTTGATGACCTCAGTATAGTGTCCACCACAATTTCGTGCTGAAACTCCGGAGTACTTAAATAGCGAGTCTGCTCATCTCTTGAATAAATATAAAGAGATGACCAGACGGGTAAAGCAAGCCTCTTTTGTCCCGCAGACGCGTGCAATCAGCTGTTCTGAACTGAGAATCACGTTTGTTTTCGGGCGATCGCTCGTAACATGAAGTGAGGCATACACGATGTTGCACTATTATCGTTTCATTTTCTTTTATTGTCTTTTTTTTTCACGCTGAAGCCTTAGATGCCTCATCAAACACGAAAATTGACCGTCGGCGTCCCGCGTAGCCAACACGAGTGATGCACAATATCATCACGCGATGACGTCGACAGAACTTGTGACGTCACTATGACGTCATATGATGACGCCATCACATGACATGGTCGCTTTCCATTGCCTCCGTGATCGGCCCCCGATGTAGGCAATGTAAAAGCAGGTGAGGTGCAGAAAGCTTGCAATGCCTTCGATCCTGTGGGCAGTCCGAAACCACGTTATGTGCAGAAAGCTTTCGGAGAGGGGCGAGGGAGGATCAATGCATCGACTGACGAAAAAGATGGCTTTCGTTTTTCAGGCGAATGCATAAGGGACCATGTTTTTTTTCATGTAATTTTTTCGCATACATTTTACCTACGCGGTCAGTTCTTCAGTATGTATGGGTAAGTCTAACATGTTGACATCGATATTGGTGACCATCACGTTTTTTTATAACCTGACGGAAACAAATCGTCAGACCACACATCGTCAGAATCATTTCTGGCTGAAAGCGGGTTTTCGCGCCATACACCATATTAGTATTGTTTGTCGTTACGCAAATGGTAAGCATGTCTAGTTAGTGATGCCATGACCTATCGGTCGTGTTGCGCATACGTACATTCGTGCGCCTCCGTGCCAATTTTCGTGTATACAAAGTGAACGAGACGCGGGTTACGCGAGTAATTTTTTACTTTTGGTACCGCGGCCACGCCGACTGACATATTCGGCTTCGCATGAAATTGCGTGAAACAGCATAGCGCCGGAGGCAGCCTTGTAAAACAAATCGAATGCACGAAATAAAAGATAGGATATGAAGGGTGTAAACGCGTTAGCATGCATGAGCTAGTTACTACGTGCATACGTGCTACGTTCTCCTGGTTATCTCCAGTTTATTCCCTCCTGCAGCAAGTTTACGTTCGTCATTCCACACGAAAGTAAGCTAAGCGCCTTTTCTGACGATGAAGTGCGCGCAGGATGCGTTTCTCAAACAGCCGCGGAAGTGTGGACCAATGCGGTGACAAAGCAGCTGCAAGGATATATACAAAATCCCCGTTTCACAACACACAAACGCGTTCTCTGTGTGATGAGTCGCTGCAGTATTATGTTGCAGTGACGCAGTATTAAATATTGCCCAAATTTCCACAATTTTAGCTAATAGCGGCCAAAATATCACGCTCGTAGCAGACGCTCGCCGCTTTGACGCGGCTTCCGCCGCGGAGAAAGCCCACGGATCCGGCACGGCAGCGCCGCGGCGCGGAAGTTCACCGCAAAAGGCCCTCGCTCCTCCCATGTATTCGCGCGGCGCTTTGGACACTCCCCCTATTCTAGGTCACTCTAGCTAAGGCACAGAGCAGAGCAATGTCGCTGAGGCCATTGTTTTTTACTACTCTATATACATATTTAGAAAGTGCTTCTAATGAGACGTACGGCCCGATGACTCAAAACCGAATAAGCGGTCATGAATTATTACACCGTATACAGTATAGGAGCTGCCACGTTATTTTAATGCCTCAAGCAATAGTACACTTATTATGAAAGAACATCGCGGCAAAAGTGCCCGTGAGTTGTCCACTGCGACAGCAGGGCTCTAACTTAAATAAAATATAAAACATGAAATGCAATTTCAACAGATAAAAAAAACCTAAATATATGCAAGAATAAAAAGGATGAAAAAAGAAATCCTTACAATTTCAGTTTCCACGGTATTATAACACAGCTGCTCTAAAACAGAAGGCAGATTCTGTAGCCATTACTGCATGAACGCTTTTAAAATATTTCTTTATATGGAAACATAATTAGCTACTACCAGAATACAAGCCAGCAGATATGGCAAAAAAAGTCCACATACTTCAAGGACCGCTGAACACGAACTGACCTCGTCCAAATAAAAAAAGATGTTAAAATGTTAGGCGTGCCAAGCCTGAAGGAGATGCGGAGCTGGGCAGCCTCCTTTGTTTCTTTTCAGTTTTCCCTTTCTTTCCTCCTCTCTTTCTTTCTTTTTCTCTTTTTTCGGTATTTTCTCTTTATTTATATTTATTTCTTCCTCTCTATCTACTTCTTTCCCTTTGTTGCTCTTTCTATTTTAGTTTTATTTCTATTTTTTCCCTTTCTTTCTCTTTCTTTCTATTTCTCGCTTGCTTCCTCTTTTTTCTTTTCTTATACGTGGTTTTGCCTGCGTTACGCCAAGCGACGACAGCATATGGCAACCTGTGCCCCTAAAGTAGGTTATCCTAGTGATGCAGTGGCCACTGTCGCTGAACGTTTAAAGAAGTCCATTATGTTAAGTCCGAGCATGGTTGCAGAAAGCGATAGGAAGAAACGTGTCGTAGGTATACCGTACATTCATTGCGTATCTCACAGGTTAAAGAAAGGCGTTAATGTTGTTTTCATGGCTGCCAATAAGCTAGGTAAGATTTGTGCCGCTGTGCAGAGGAAGGATGAGCTAGTAAAAGACAAGAAGCGGACCGATATTTGTTTTTCGTAAAACCAACAAATTCACTCATTGTCGTACAAGTGTGGCGTATAAGGTCCCTTTCAGCTGCGGCCACTTCTACGTAGTACAGATGGGCCGCTGCATTAACCAGAGACTATTGAAACATAAGAGATCGCTAACCGGGGGCTCACCTTCTAATCTATCTTTACATTGTCGAGAGTGTAAGTGCACGCCAAAATTCGATGAATGCGGAGTGTTGTACCGGCATAGAAGTGAAGAAACGCGCCTGATGAGTGAGGCATGACATATCGAGAATAGCCGTAGAGCATGCGTGAGCCAACCGTTGATTAACTTGCATAAAGATGTAAAGCAAATGCCTTAACAGTTATCTTCCACGTAGACTTCCACGCGTGCCGGATTGATAGGTTCGTCTATTGCATGGGCATGCGCAGATAAGTTTTCGTGCCTTCTTTTCCGCCATTGTTCGTCTCTTCAGTTGCTAGTCGACGTTTGTGGTGTCCCGACTTCTTTCTTGTGTCCGTGTTTGCACGCCCTGTCTCGTTAGAACGAGATTAGAGCTTGTAGTGGGAAAGAGTAAAGCCTAGTAAAACGAGGAGTGCTCAGGCAAGGAGCCGGGAAGGAGGAGGGCAGCGAGCGTTAAGTGAAAACTCTACGCGGCGAAGGGGATTGGAGGAAAGAAAAGAGCAGTGGTGGAGATGAGAAGTGAAGAGAAGGAGGAGAAGAAATTAATAAAACGAAACGAAACATCTTGCCGAGGCGGGATTTGACCCCGAGCACCCACTGTCCGAAAGTTAGTGTCCTAACCACTCGGCTATCCTGGCACGGTCGCAGAAGAAGCATTTATGGGAACCATATGACTGCGTTGCTATGCGCGAGGTGAACGAGAATTAGAGAGAAAGAGAAAAGAAGATAGAAAAAAATCAAAACAGAAAGAAAGATAAACAGATGGTAATAAAGAAAGAGATAAAAAGAAAGAGAGAGAGAGGAAAAAGGCATAGCATAGCCATGTATAGTAATAGTACATCAAGTGGGTGGGAAAGAGAAGTGATGGCGAGGAGGAGAGAAAAGAGAGGGAGAGGGTAATGCGTAGCATAGACGTATACCACAGTATAGCAAGGGGGTGGGAAAGGGAAGCAAGGGTGAGGGTGAGGTAAAGGAGGTGGGCTTGTGCACCAGCTCCGCTGCGTCCAGTCTTCGCCGCCCCACTGCTGCCTACTGCCCCAATTTTTGTAATTGACGCTGCAAGCTCCCCTACGCCCACGTGTGATCGTCCACGTTGCAGCGGCATTGATAAACCACTCCTGTGGCACATTTCACGAACGTTTCGGCACGCTTTTTTACCACAGCCGCTTCGTCGTTCTCCGTTCCCGCTGAGCTTTGGACGCCTTGGGAGCCTTGGACAACCTCTTAAGGGGCTGATATACTCCAGCGTAACGTCGACGCGCGCGCGCGCGCGTCATGCGACGTTAAGCCCCAACCACTGGCACGCGTATGCACGCGCATGCACGCGCCTAGGCGTCAAATGCGCCTCTCGGCGTCGGTCGCGGAGGGCTGCACGCGTCCATACGCCTCGAGGCGCGCGGGGTCAAGACGACTTTGATATTTTCGCGTACGTCACCACGCGTACGGCGCGCCAACCAATCAGAGGCCGGCATGGGCCGGCGGCGCCAACCAATCAGAGGCCGCGATACCTCTGAGTGCTATGCCTAATGGCCGCCGCTTCGAAGGCACCTCCGAGTGCAGGGCAAGCACGGAAACTACGGTCGCAAACGCTCCTGAGTGACCGCGTCGTCATCCAGTACGTCGACGACACGGCGAACGACCGCGAGTGCTACCAGTGGGACGCGGTTTCGTGCCGAGTTCGAGCGACGCCGACAAATCCAGCGAATGCTTCCCGGCTGCCCTTGCCCCGGTTTTGAGTGCGATCGTCGGCCGAGTGAAAACATCGTACCTACTACTGCGGCATGTCGCTGCTCCTGTGCTCTGATCTGTGTGTATCTGCGCTCGGAACGGGTGTAAACATGCTTCGGAAGTTTGAAGTCCTCGCCTACCGCGAAGTCAATTCAGAGCGGTGTCGTCTGCATTCAGCGTAGGCCTCTACCGTCGAGTTCGTGTGAACCAGTTCATGTGAGGAAGTTTGGTTGAAGGAAATTGACGGTAGTTGTTTCCGTCGAAACATACACTATATATGACGCCAGAGACTTGGCGTGGCGCTTACGCAGGAGTTTTTAACCGCAGTGTGTTAGTTTTCAACATCGCCATTCGCCTCATCATTGCCGAAAGCGAACATCGCACTTGCCAACGCATTTCGGTTATGTGACAACGTACATGAGGAGGATTTGCGGATTTTACGGCGCTGAAACATTGGTTGACTTCGGCGCAAATCATTTGCGTGTGTTGCCGAGCTAACAACAAGCGTGCGCTTGTTGGTAGCAGTGTGACGTGTTTTCGTGCCGGGTACGAGCGACGCCGACACATTCAGCGCTCTCATTTACATTCATGTATAAAATAGAAGCTCGAACGTGCGCGAGTGTGGTGATCGAAAAAGAAAGTTGCATGATTAAGTGCTGCTTGTGTTGCCTGCTATTTCACTTCTTGACTCTTGGTCTGCTTCTCTGCCGTGCAACTACACCTTAGCACATGCCCAGTTGGCCATGCCTTGTTTTGCAGGTTGTCTATTCTGACACACATTCTCCCTAGTCTTTTCTGATACTCATAGACGGGAGAATGTGAACAGTGGCGCTTCTACATCGTTTTACAGTTTACTTAAATATACACATGTTTTGTTTACAGCTGGACAGCTAATTTGCCTAAAAAGCTTGTAAGTGACAAGCACCTCCATTGAAATCTGAGGTGCACAGTGACACGATAGTAAGAAGAGCATGACATCACACGTATGTGCAGAACGAATGAAAGTGCAATATTACTGTGCTGCTCTTTGTTTAGAAGGAATTCAAACGATGCCTCACTGGAACCTCATACACTTGTGAGACCATTCTAACTGCGCACATATTTATCTCTTCCTCCAGACTGAATCCAGCTGAAATAATTATTTGATGGTTTCAAATGCCAAATCCTTGGATGTATTGCAAGGACTATTTCATTTCTGTTCAGTTCTTTGTATATGCACTAACTTAGACTATGCATGCACTTAAGCATAATTGAAATATGAAGACATTCAGTTTAGCTATGTTAGACAACTTGCCAAAGACTTTTATACAGTGCTCTGGTGCAATCCTATGAGCGATATCTGTTGTATCATGAAGTTTCAGGCACAATTTATTATGTTAGAGGGTATTTTGACTACTGACGACGTGCAAAGGCCTTCTACGCAGTGCTTGGTTCCAATCTTATGACCGATATCTGTCGCATCATGAAGTTTCAGGCACGATTTATTATATTAGAGGGTATTTTGACTACTGACGACGTCCAAAGGCTTTCTACACAGTGCTTGGTTCCAATCTTATGATCGATATCTGTCGCATCGTGAAGTTTCAGGCACGATTTATTATATTGGGTATTTTGACTACTGACGACGTGCAAATGCCTTCTACACAGGGCTTGGTTCCAATCTTATGACCGATATCTGTCGCATCATGAAGTGTCAGGCACGATTTATTATATTAGAGGGTATTTTGACTACTGACGACGTCCAAAGGCTTTCTACACAGTGCTTGGTTCAATCTTATGACCGATATCTGTCGCATCATGAAGTGTCAGGTGTGATTTGTTGCGTTAGAGGATATTTAGACTACAGACAACGTCCAAAAGCCTTCTACACAGGGCTTGGTTCCAATCTTATGACCGATATCTGTCGCATTGTGAAGTTTCAGGCACGATTTATTATAATAGAGGGTATTTTGACTACTGACGACGTCCAAAGGCTTTCTACACAGTGCTTGGTTCCAATCTTATGACCGATATCTGTCGCATCATGAAGTGTCAGGTGTGGTTTGTTGCGTTAGAGGATATTTAGACTACAGACAACGTCCAAAAGCCTTCTACACAGCGCTTGGTTCCAATCTTATGACCGATATCTGTCGCATTGTGAAGTTTCAGGCACGATTTATTATGCTAGAGGGTATTTTGACTACTGACGACGTCCAAAGGCTTTCTACACAGTGCTTGGTTCCAATCTTATGACCGTATCTGTCGCATCATGAAGTGTCAGGTGTGGTTTGTTGCGTTAGAGGATATTTAGACTACAGACAACGTCCAAAAGCCTTCTACCAGGGCTTGGTTCCAATCTTATGACCGATATCTGTCGCATTGTGAAGTTTCAGGCACGATTTATTATAATAGAGGGTATTTTGACTACTGACGACGTCCAAAGGCTTTCTACACAGTGCTTGGTTCCAATCTTATGACCGATATCTGTCGCATCATGAAGTGTCAGGTGTGGTTTGTTGCGTTAGAGGATATTTAGACTACAGACAACGTCCAAAAGCCTTCTACACAGTGCACAGCTGCAATCACAATCTAACATAACCCATTTTTTTGTGCACACTAACATTTCAAATACAGTTTTTTCTGATATTGACGAACACTGGAATGATGTACCTGGTTCGGTTCGTGAAATGAATGTATCTGATTTTTGGAGGCGCTTGTATGATATTGGTGTTCTATTTCTCTCATTTTTTACCCAGTTGCACTCAACAGGTGGCGATATCTGCTTTTGTTGAAGCACTTATTGCGATATTACTGTATACATTCTTTCCTTTGTATTCATGTACACCACTCCTGCAGTAGCCCTGCATTGGGCTGTAGTATTTGAAAATAAATAAATAAATATTATGACCGATATCTGCTGCACCATGAAGTGTTAGGTGTGGTTTGTTGTGTTAGCGGATATGTAGACCACCAAGAACGTGCGAAAGCTTTCTAGACAGTGCTCAGCTGCAATCTTATGACCGATATCTGTCGCATCATGAAGTGTCAGGTGTGGTTTGTTGCGGTAGAGGGTATTTCAACTACAGACAACGTGCAAAAGCCTTCTACACAGTGCTTGATTGCAATATTATGACCGATATCTATCACATCATGAAGTTTCAGGTGTGGTTTATTACTTCAATAAATGCTGTAAAATAGAAGTGTAAACATGTACTGGATGCACCAGCATATTCATGATAATTTTAATGGATTTTCTTGTGTAGGTATATGAGCCTGGTGGTTTATAAACCTTGATGCTACTTCATTTTTTGCTTTTTAGAGCCTTTAGAAAGTTTTTTAGGTGTTAAAAGCTTATGGAACAGGACGGGCCCTACGATATCTTCACCGAAAGTGCTGCTCGCAAATTTGCTTTCTGAGCCATTCCTAGCAACGATTATGCAATCAATGTACAGACACCATCATATACCACTCATTTAATTTCACTGAAATTCAAAGAAAAGACCTCTTGCACATCCAGCTACATGAACCAAATGCTGTATAAGTCAATTATAGGTCAATTATTCTTTGTTTTAGAGACCTGAATGATTTCTCAATCAAAACATCACGCTGTGCAAGTAAACAATAAGCAGGTATCTGAGTATGTTTTGTGCACTGCCTGGAAGTGTATAAGGCGTGAGGATAGACTGTTTAATTATGAACTCGATGCGTATTTTGTGGTGAACAGTGCATATTCATTTATTAGAAAACAAGAAAGTCAGGCCATACTTGCAGTGCTACAGTTTACCTGCATTTTGTTGCTAGACGGGACATAAGTAACTGTGAATTTCCAGTAATGTTGGTTTCTTGTTTCCATGCTACTGAAAAAAATTTGAGTTAGTATGTATGCCTGCTCCAGGATTCGAACTTCTCAATGTTGGCCCATGTAATAAACTGTAACTCATATTAGGCAGCTAGAATATTAGTCACGGTGACACCCGTGGTACGCGGGAAAGCCGTCTTTTTGTTAATGTGAAAAGTATTAGTCGTTATTCGGCGAATTTTTAGGGCACCTCGTTTGGACTTTGCAGCAAACGTCTATTTCCTCTTTTTTTTTTTTTCGTAACTAAAGTACGTGCCAAGAAACGACGTCAAGCCCACCGACGGTGCGGGCGACGCCGCTCCCGTCCGCTTCTTTTTAGCAGCAACAGGAGCAGAACCATTTTCATGAACAGGATGATTATATTCGTGTTGGGCAATAAATAGCATGGCCGTGAACAGGCGTCAACAAGGCGATCGCACAAGCGTTGGCGATCTCGCAAACATCGTTGGCTGTGTCCCGTGATGCAGACGTGAACTTAGCAGCGCACGCGCCGATTGCGCCGATGTCGATTACTTGTGCATACCGCGGTTGTTATTTTGGTCATTGCGATGTTAATTACTTCTTAAATAGTCAAAACAGTGGTGGGTGAAGCACAATCAATATTTTAACGACAGTCTAATTCGCTTCGATTGATAACGCGCCGTTCTAGGCTGTACATGGAGAGTTTAAACGAAACGATCAAGCAACACTGTGCCTCTGCCAAAAGCGAGCGTCGGCGCGGTCGACGCTTGCCAGTGGTTGCGCGCCCCTTTTCCTCCACGGGGCGCGCCGCGACGCATTTGACGCGTAGGCGCGTGGAACGCGTGCCGCCGCTTGCCAGTGGTTGGTGCTTTACGTGAGCAAAAAACAGCCCTCCGGAGTCGGCTGACCGCCGAAGCGGCCGACGGCTGCTGGCGCGCTCGGGCGTCGCTTGGCTCCGAATACATCCTGCTGGCAGCTGCATTTCGCGCCGGACGCGCGCGGGCCGCGCCGGACTCACATGTACAGGAACCTTCGCGGGCTGTTTCGTCGGTTGCCGACAGGTGGCGCGGCGCGTTTATCGCTTTACTGCGCATGCGCTCCTCGAGATGCGATCGCACCGGCGCGTTGTAGCAGGATCGACTGTAGCGGAGACCGATCTGCGCCTGGCGTAGCGTCGCCGGCTCGACGTGACGAAAAGCAACGTCCCCCGCGCGCGCGCGTCGGGAAAGTCGGAGTATAACAGAGCCTTAAAGAGCAGAGCTCTTTAAGGTTCTGGAAGCACTATTGTGCAAACAATCCGGGTCAAACCTGCACCAAATAGCATATGAATAACCGCTACAAAAATGTCTCCATATTCCAGTGGAATGCCAACAGTCTTCGAAGGAAGTGTGCTGACTTCGTAACTGCTTGTGCAGTACAACTTTCCAATACTTTGCATTCAAGAGGCAGGAATGAATGATGATTTCCGTCTCTCAAACTACGTGATATACAAGTCGTCTCGTCGAGGTGGATTAGCAGAGTGCACCTGTGTGTCAGAAAGGACCTACCATCTTATCAAGTTCAGTCAAGCGATTCTGACTTTCCGGAATTCATCGCATGTAAGGTATTGTTTGATAAGCTGTGCATACAGTGATTAATATTTATCTACAACCTTCAAGCCGTATTTCAGTGGACGAGCTAGTGGATATCTTCAAATTTCTAGTTCTAATATCTTTATTTGTGAGACTTAATGCACATAATATTATGGGGGCAGTGATCGCTGTGAGGTACGTGGTAACGTTGTAGAGAGCGCCATAGACAAGTGCAGTTTGACAGTTTTAATGACGGATCACCAACATTCCTTCGCGGGTATAATTACTCTAGCTGTATAGATATAACTTTATGTTCACAAGATCTAGTGAATGGTGTGGGTTGGTCAACGGATTTGGAAACACGCGGGAAGTGATCATTTTCCAGTCCTTGTAATCACCCTAACATGCGGAGTGATGACATCCGGCGCTACAGCAGATTGACGAACTGGAAAGCTTTTCGGTTTCGCCTAAGCAGTCAACTTAGTCAACATACAAGCGGTGAAGAATTTACGGAAATTTTTACAGGAGTAATGTGAACATGTGCACAAAAGAAGGTTCCCATTCCGAAAGACTATGCTGCAGTTGACGGAGAATACGAACACTTCAGAGCCATTAGACGCCGGGTCTGAAAGAGCGTACCGACGGAGCGGTAGTTTAGAAGCTTACAAAAGCGCTCAGAAAAATCCACAATGTCATGCGCAAACGCATGGAAAATTTAGGAAAACGACGCTGGCGTGGTTTCTGCGGCACGCTTCTCCTCCACACCCTGTTCCGAGAATATGGGTTGGTATTCGAGCGTTTAACGGCCCTGTAACACAGAGCTTCCCATTTCGTGCCCTCCGCTTTAGCCTAGACACGCAGGAAATAGCGGTTGCAGATGAATTTTGTTAACTTATCTGCAGACCTGGCCTACATCAAATTATGCAACTTTAATAATTCTGTTGCGT
Organism: Rhipicephalus sanguineus; assembly: GCF_013339695.2. Lineage (NCBI taxonomy): Eukaryota > Metazoa > Arthropoda > Arachnida > Ixodida > Ixodidae > Rhipicephalus > Rhipicephalus sanguineus. The sequence continues at coordinate 48,914 of NW_023615019.1, forward strand.
TAGCAAAAGCAGAAAATTAATGCTTGCTATTGGGCACAACATCCCTCAACTAGACGCCGCATTCACATATTAAGCGAACTGCATGGCGCAATGCTTCATGTCGTCAAAGTCTGCTGCTGGGCCGGATGGCGTTACTTACAATATGCTAAAAAAACTCGGGCCGACAGGCACAAAGCTCTTTTAGACATTTATATAATCTATGGACAGAAGAATTGTACCGCAACCTTGGAAAGTCGCTCGAGTTATTCCGATTCTAAAACCTGGAAAGACGCCCTTGTGCCTTGATTCTTTCGTCCAGTCAGCTTGACAGTTTGCTTATGCAAGGTAATGGAAAAGATGACTTGGCGCGCGACTTGAGTGTTGGTGCAACGAAACGGATGTGTTGTCGAACTACTTAACAGGTTTTAGAAAGCAGAGATGCACAATGGATGCTATAATGGACGTAGTAACGTACGTGGAACACGAAACGCGCCTGCGGTACGTGACGGTCGCAGTATTCTGGACATAAAGACGGGCATTCGACACCGTCAGTCACGTGCTGTTCTACTCAGTATGGTTGGAATCGGAATGTCCGGAAAGTCTTGCGATGGATTTCTGAATTTTATCAGATCGCAAAATATTGGTCCAGACGGGTGAGGAAAGAGTTCAGAACACGATGTCAAGCAAGGAGTGCCACAGGGAAGTGTGCTTAGCCCTTTTCTATTCAACTGTGTCATGCTGATTAGCAAGACGACTGCCATCTCAGTTACGATTCTCGCGGTATGCAGATGATTGTGCTGCATTTGGACATCTGGAACTAATGTCCGTTAATTCAGATGGCACTACAAGAGGGCATTAATACCATAACAACTTTTATAGAGAGAGGGATGGCTCTGTCGCATGCGTAGACAGCTGTGTTTGCCCTTCACCCGTAAGAAGGTAAAGAATTTTAATCTTAGTCTGGAAGACGACCTTATTGATTGTGACACAGCATCGATTCCTTGGAATATTACTTGATCGGCAGCTATCCTGGACACCACACATAAAAAACTCGAAAACGATGTTAATGCAATAGTAAATATACTTCGCAGAATTGCTGGTACGTCGTGGGGTGGATCAGTGTCGTCCCTACTCAATGTTCACAATGCTTTAATAAGACAGAGAATTGCGTACTCTGCGGCAATCTTACACGGCCTTTCACCCACGTCGGAGCAGAGACTTCAAAGGCTTTTAGCTAGGGGATTACGCATCTGTCTAGGAGTTCCACGAGCGACTTCCAGTTCCCTTGTAATAGCAGAGACTCGCCAATCTCCTTCACAGTCATGAGATATACAAACATGTCGGCATTTTTTTCGTCTTCAGACGCAACATAAAAACCACCCATGGCTCTGGAGATATTACAAAGGAATAGAAGCCATGTTGATAAAGAAATTAAGGAAAGAGCCAGTATACTGCCAAGAAATGAATTTTTTAACTTTGACGTTGACTATCCTCCATGGCTACTTACGCTACCAAAGGTCGAAGTGTCAGTGGACGGCATAATCAGAAAAAATGACATGTTCATTCTAGCCGCCCACAACTAGCGCTCTACCAGATATATATGCGATATCCGGACTACATACATGTCTATACAGATGGCTCCAGTGTACCAAAATCTTCAACTTCAGCATTTATTATACCGCACCTCAAGGTACAAGATTCATTTAAATTATCTCGCGTTACATCGTCTACAACAGCTGAACTATTCGCTATTCTAAGTGCTAAAAATTTATCAATTCTGTAGAGATGCTCAAAAATGGTAATTTTTCAGTGATTCGCAGGCGGCACTAACATCACTCTGTAGCACAAAGCAAAAATTAATAATAGTCTGATCGACGAGACACTTAAAGAGCTCACCAAGGCCGATCAAAAGCATCACGAAATAATGTTCCAGTGGATACCGGACATTGCAACATTCCTGGCAATACAGCAGCTGATGAAGCAGCACGACAAGCACACCGCAAAAAGATATCGTTTCTATCCCAATATCGAAAAATGAATTGCGAAGCATTTTAAAGACACAATCTTTCAATATGTGTAGAAATGCGTGTTCGACGAAAATTCTAGAAGCAGTGATTTATCATGTAGATCCACTTATCGAATTTGAAATTCCGTTGTCTTTAGACAGAAGTGTGGAAACCCTTATTCACCGATTAAGGCTAGGAACTGCCTACACCAAGCATTTTTTACACAATATTGGCCGCGCTGAAACTCCTGAATGTGATTGTGGACTCGTAGATGAATCATACATCACCTTCTTCTAGAATTCCCACAGCACGGCGCACCAAGACGCCGACTTCAATATCGTTAATAACATTAGACCGCAGACCACTAAGCTTAAGGAACTTCTGGGCCCGTGGCCAACAAGAGGCTTACAGAAGTGTGCTTTAAAAGCATTGAAAATTTTTCTTGAAGAGAGTGGCATCTTTGGCCATTACTAGCGCATTTAAGCTTTGTTTTGTATTAACGACAGAGTGTATATTTATGTGTGTTGACTATTTTTGTCTTGGATATGTTATGCACAGTTGCTGTTTCTTTTTTTTAACATCACCGTGTATACACATGTAGTGGTTGTTGAATATGTTGTTTTGACTGTTATGTCTTGACTGTTACGCTAAGCTGTATATTGTATGTACTACGGTTAATTGTGATTAGAAATTTGGACACTATGTACTTTATGTTATAAACCCTATGTACTCCAAGAGCTAAGGAGTAGCCGGCGCCTTATTCGTGCGCCCATCTCCTTACTCATGTCAATAAAAAAAAAAAGTTTTCCTTGCGCCGGGTAGTGCGAACAGGAATTATCATCATTGTGAACCGGTTTGCGCTCACTTCGTCCTCTTCAACTTCTGCTTCGCTCCCACAACCGTGCGCCGATTTGTCCGGCGTGGATTACAATAACTATGATGGGTGACTCTGTTACGTGACTAAAAATCACGTAACCTTGCGTAACAGGTAGTCACGGGACTGAAGCGTGTAACATCACGTGACAACTAGTCACGCAACTGAAAATCACGTAGCATCACGTAATAACTAGTCACGTGACCAAAATCACGTAACATCACTAATACCAAATCACGTTGTCTAAAAATCACGTAACATTAGTCCATGACTAGAATCATGTAGCATCGCGTAACTACTCGCATATTAAAATCACTTCAAATCACGCTACATCTAATCGCGTGACTAAAAATCACGTCACATTTAGTCACGTCACTAAAATCTCGCAACATCGCGTGAGAGCTAATCACGTGACATGTTCCCGCTATAAGCCACATAAAGGCTAGTCGCGTGAACGTGTTCCCGCGAAAACCCCGTAACAGCTAGTCACGTGGCTAAAATCACAACATCGCGTAACAGGTAGTCACATAACATGTCCAGCCTAGTCTAGCCAAGTCTAGCCATACGTAGTACTTCTAGGAAAATCTTAGCATCTCTAGCAAAAGCTTGGCATTACTAGCAAAACCAAGCTAGGTCGAACGCTAGCTCCGCTGATGGTTCCAGCCTTGCGCCACTTGTGCAAACTGCGCACTTTTTTTGTGGCGCAGGAAAAAAACCACTCCGAGCCATGCCAATTTGGCACTTTTACAGCAGAGCTGTTATGGTCGAAGTTTACTATGTGTCGTACATAAAAAATTATCATCATCATGAACCGGCACGCGCTCAATGTGCACCCAAGCTATCTGCACAGATGGTTAACACAAGAGGCTGAAGCGTGCCCACCAGCTCTGCTGTGACCTAGCTTTGCATGACTAAATGCAAGCTACGCTGAAAACGCGATAGTGGTAAAAAGCCCGTTTAGCAGCAATTCTGGTGTCGGGGTCGGCTTCAGCGTCGTTGGTTATGAACGAAAAATGGGAGTTGTCCGTGAGCGAAAATTCGAGGTAGATGCAAATAAATAAAGAATATGTGATGACGATGAGCGGCAACGTAGCTTGGGCCCTGGTGCACGACCACGCGAAGAAGGACGAAACTTAGAATAGTTAAAATTACCAAATGCAGCACCAGGCCCTGACGGAATTACAAACACAATGTTAAAGATAATCCAGGAGTACCCGAATGACCTTTTAGGTCTTAAGCCTGTTTCACATGCCAGCGACCGAGCGGCGGGGCCCGCAGCGATCGAGCGGCAGCAGGACGCTCGGACGCGGCTTCGTTTCACATGCACCGCTTTTGCGCGGCGCGCGCCTCTGCGATGCGCAGTGATGGTTGTGGGAAGCGCCCGTTATCCGCGGGTTTCCTTTCTCCGGGCTCGCTTGTTTTGGTGCGCTTGGGTTGCAAGTTTCACGAGCCTTCTACTTCGGTGATCGATTTCACGCGCCTAAACCTTGAATGATGAAATGTGCAGTGTATCAGAGTGCAATTAAACAACTTCAGTAGTCACGTTTATTTCTGTTCCAGCTTTCTTTTTTTACCACGCAAGTCATGTTGCACGCCAATACACTTGGCCATGGAAAAGCAAAAGAAAGAATTTGTTTTTGGGGTTTTAAGCTTTCACAGGGCTTTCGGTGGCTTTTGCTCTCGAATGCCGCAAGGCGTTGGTGCGCCGTATGGGCCGGCAACCGGATGCAAGCGGCCCAGTCGACGACATTGTGGGTTTGTGAAGGAGCTCGTCTCTTTTTTTTTTTACAGCGAAAGCGGTTATGAGATCATTTCCCGGCCGTTTTTGGTGCGTAGGTTGTCGCCGCCGCCGCCGCCGCCGGTGTCCGTACCAGTATCGCTCGAAATAAGAAAAAAAAACGAAATGAGAAAAAAATTCCAGGATGGAACGAGGTCGAACCTGGTCCCCTCTGCGTTGGAGCCCAGTATTCACCTCTGAGCCATGCCGGTGCTTGAAACTGCTTTGCAAAAAAGTCCTATACAGGCGTCATGTCGGGAAGGAACCACATTAGCATATGCAGGAATATAGCGTGGTAGAAGAGTAAAATAAGCACAAAGCGTCGCACAACGCGAATTCTGTAACCAGGCGTCACACAATGCGAATTGCGCAACGAGTAGGTTGTTGAATGCTTCCACCCATTACAAAGGAGCTCTGCCATAAGTCTTCATCGTCATCAGGCACAGCATCAACAAAGTGCGCATAATGCCTTACATGGCTTTTAGCAGGTAACCACGCTCTCCGTAGAATGACGAAAAATGGCACAGTGCCTGCTGCCCTACTTCTCAAAAATGACAATGATTATAGCGTAGTGGTTCCTTCGCAAGTGCACTTGTATTGGTTGCCAAGGATAGAGCCCATAGCGCATGATCCACTTCCTCGGGGTCTCAATAAAAATTACAATGATTTAGAGCGTAGTGGGTTCCTTGCAAGTGCACTTGTATTAGTTGCAAGGAAACCCATCAGCGCATGATCCATTTCCTCGGGGTCTCAGTAAGTACTTCTCCCCCCCCCCCCGTATCTCTCCCACGCAACGTATGTTATACAGCATGACGGGTGAGGGAAATAGCGACCGGGCGTCACCCAATGCAAATTACATAACTGGTGGGCCGTTTAGAGACTCCACCCATTACAGAGGGCTGAGCCATAATTCTTCATCGTCATCAGTCGTCGCGTCAACAAAGTGTACATAATGCCTTACAGACGTGTAGCTGGTTTCTCGATTCTCCGCACATGAAGAATAATGGCTTAGTAGGCGATTCCCACTCATAAAAATTGTGATTGATGGCGTAGTGGGTACCTTTCTAGTGTACTTGTTTTGTAGCCCCAAGAGAGCTTGACGGCTCTAGAACGCCGCTCTCAAGCTTTCGCTGTGACTGTGCTGCGGTTTCAGCGCGGCCTGGCGTGTTTTTTTTTGCCTGTTGACATTCTGCAGTAAAGAGGCGGGGCGGCATTTGTCGTCTTCGGGTACGTGACCACTAAAAAAAAAAAAGAAAAGGAAAACAAGTAACTATTCGAACGTGCTTGCACCAGAGTAGTAAAAGAAAAAAAAAAAAAACTGAAACATCGCCTGGCGAGCCAAGTGGCGGAGTGTCGTAGGTTTCCCCCTGTCCGGACCTAGGTTGGTGTCACGATTAGATAAAATACAAAAGGACAAATGACACGTTTTAACGATTTGTCTGCTTTGATGGAAGCGCAGTAAAGAACAACAAAAAGGAAAAGAAGACGGCGTTTTCTACACTGCCGACTCGTTACAGCAAATGTTCGTCTGCTAGGAAACCGAGTCGGAGCGAGTTCCTCCGGCGCGCGCGGCTGCTCTCGTCTCCATCCCTACAGTCACGTGCCCCCACGTCACTGCTCCCCATTGGTTGACCTTGGGCGACGCTCTAGACGCGCGGCCGCGAGCGATTTTTCCAAATGGATCGAACAAGATCGCAGCGTCCCTTTGGTCGCCCTTAAAACCTGTTTTGGGCTTCCGCGACGGCAGCCGCTCCGCTCTTGGAGCAAAATCGCTGCATGTGAAACAGGCTTTATAAACTACTCCATTAGGAAGGCATGGATACCTTATGATTGGAAGATTGCCAAAATTATACCGTTGCTTAAAAACAAGGGGCAGGATATAATCTCGACAACATAAGACCGATTGCATTAACATCTATGTAGTGAAACTTATCGAAAGGGTCCTCCATGTTCATATAACAAAATTTATTAATGAAAACAATTGTTGAGCCCGTGTCAAATTGCTTTAGATCTGGATATTCAATATGGCACGCACATATAGACCTTGAAAGTCGACTTCACATTGCCCGGCACAAAAGCACACGCGGCTCTAGTTACTTTGGACATATGTAAAGCATACGATAGTGTTGAGCACTCCGTTTTAATTAATCAGTTGCGGTGTTACGGTTTCCCTACTTATATTGTAGCATGGGTGACGGAATTCTTAAGCGGAAGAGAGTTTTTATTGTTTCCAAGATGGCTTTTCTTCCGGCAAACACAAGCAAACGCGAGGTGTGCCTCAGGGGTCAGTTCTTTCACCAGTATTATTTAACATCTTGATGTGTACTATCCCCATTCGACCAGGGGTGCAAACTTATGTTTATGCTGACGACATTGCGTTTTTTGCTATGGCCAATGACATACATTGTCTTTACAATATTTTGCAGGCATACTTGAGTGAACTTGAAAATTGGCTGGATGGTTTACACTTGAGTCTGAATTCTAAAAAGTGTGCTATTCTTGTTTTCCCTGTTAATGACCATAGTGAACCATATCTCTTAATTACAAGCTGCAGGCTATTCCACAAGTGGATTCATTAAAATACCTTGGAGTTATACATAACGAACATCTAAATTGGCGCCCTCATATTGAATATGTCGCGACAAAAGGAGCACGTGCAATGGGGCTTTTGCGCAGGTTGAGCAGCCGTAGATCTGGTATGAGAAGGAACGCACTCTTGATGGTTATACAAAATGTACATCCGGCCGGTTTTAGAATTCGGCTGTGTTCTTTTTTTCCGGTGCGCCAGCATACAAAGCTTCGGCCACTAGTTCTATTAGAGCGAGAGGCTTTACGGCTGTGCTTAGGCCTTCCAAAATACGTTCAAATGCTGTTTTATACCTGGAAGCGCGAACGCCTCCCCTTTCATAGCCGTTTTAAAACCTTCTTACGGTACAAACGTTCTTAAGGTTGTACGATTCCCCTTCTAACCATACTCAAATAGTTTTCATCTCCGATCCCCGACTTATTTTTCCCGAGCATTGGCTAGATTCCGCAAACCGCAAATTATATTTGTTCAAACGCTACTTGATTCATTAAATGTGCAAATTGTGCTTCCTAGGATTATGCACATAACTCTCCAGTAATTGTCTACCATGATATTTTTCCGAACCATGCAAATTACTACATTATGGTATTTTAAATGGGCTGTTACAAGAGCACCTAAATACTCTACCAACGAATGTTGTTATTGCAACGGACGCATCGCAATCAGAGGAAAGAGCTGGCATAGGAATATTTGTCCTGAACTTGACTGGTCTTTTTCATTACGGTTGCCTGATTTTCTTCCTGTTTTTCTAGCCGAATTTATGGCAATAATATTGTGAGCACAATATTCACAGCATTCGTCCTTCATCTTCTTCACCTGTATATAATCATCATCACTGGGAGCGTCTTCCTCGTTCGTAGAATTGGTCGGGCGGCCCTGCTGAATAAAAGGCGTCGAGTCCCCGACATTGCTGCCGTCTTTCAGAGTGGTGGAGGCTGCTTTTGATCCTCAAGTCCTCTACAACGTCGAGTTCCCTGGAGCTTCGTTCCGGTCGTCGTTTGCTCAGCGTACCCGCTGTCATGGCCCAAGACACGCTGCCTGGACCATCCGCGAACCCCGTCCAACCACCCGCCCCCGCATGGACCGTCACCGCCCGGCAGCGGGACCCACCCATCTTCTCCGGTCTCCCACGCGACGATGTCGAAGTATGGCTCAAAGAATATGACATGACCAGTGTGTACAACCAATGGGACGCACCTCAAAAACTTCGTCACGTCGCCTTCTATCTGTCCGACGTAGCAAAAACGTGGTTTTTTAACCACGAGGGCAGCTTCCCTGACTGGCCTACCTTCGCTCAACAAATTCGGAGGATTTTCGGGACCCCAAACATCCATTCTGAAGTCTCGAAGAGGAAGCTCGACGGCCGCGTACAACATCCAGGAGAGACGTACACCTCGTACATCGAGGACGTCCTTGCCCTTTGCCGTCGCGTGGACTCGGCTATGACAGAGGCTGATCGGGTTCGACACGTCCTCAAAGGGATAGGCCACGTCGCAGTTCAACGCTCTGGCCGTCAAAAACCCCAGCACCGTCGAGGATGTCATCACGACTTGCCAACATCTCGATGAACTACAAGCTATCCGATTGCAACCCGACGCCTGTGACATTCGTCCTTCCTCGGATGCGGATTTGCGTGCGTTGATTCGCACTCTGATTCGCGAGGAGCTTCAAGCGCAAGGACTGTCATGTCCGCCAGGCCCCACAGCCTCGCTCTTTGTCTACTGGTCTGCGCGACATCATCAAAGAGGAGCTGTCCTCCATGGCTTGCGCTCTCACGTCTGACATTCAGACGCCACCACCTCCGCCCCCGACATATGCGCAAATCGCTGCCATGCAACCTTCCTTGGCTCAAAGCGTGCATCCTGTTCCTGCTCAGACCAACTTAGCAGCATTTGCGCCACGTCCACCTGTCCCACCTACTCCTGCCTTCTACGCCCCCTGGCGCTCGTCTCGCCCGATATGTTATTATTGTGGCATTCGAGGCCATATTTCCCGATATTGTCGCAAACGCCAGCAGGACGAACGCCGCGGCTACGACGTATACGAAAGAGATTCGACGTCCCCTCCTAACCAGTACCAGCGCCGTCCTTCAACACGTTCCCTCTCCCCGTCTTCTTCAGCCGACGCACCTCGAAACTACCGCTCAGGACGTCACCGGTCCCCGTCCCCTCTGCGACGCTCAACATCACCTCTACGACCGGTCGTCCCTATCTCTGAATACCGCTCGGAAAACTAGCTGGTGCAGTTTTTGGAGGGAAAGCTGCATCGCTCGGACAAACACCAACACCTCCAGAGGGCCCGGCCAATTTGTTATTAGTGTATGCTGAAGGGGTGCCTATTCACGCATTGGTGGACACGGGGGCCGCTATTTCTGTAATTCATGCTGATTTGTGTCGTCGTCTCCGTAAGGTTACTACACCTTATAATGGCACTCCCTTACGTAGCGCAAATGACTTTACGATACGGCCATCAGCACAGTGCACCGTTCGAGTTTTCATTGAAGGGATCAAGCACCATATTCAGTTCGCCGTGTTGACCTCCTGCGCTTATATGCTTATTTTGGGATGGGACTTTCTTTCTGATGCTGCCGCTTCCATCTCTTGTCGACAACGCCTCGTACATATGCAAGAGACTGATGCTACCGACGCGGAAGATTGGTCACGCCATCGCCTACGAACCGTCAAAGATTCCGTGGTGCCACCTGGCCACGAACATGTTCTTACGGTTGCTTCAGACTTCATTGACCACGGTGACGTTCTAGTCGCTCCATCAGCCCGTTATATATCCAAAGGAATTGCACTAGCATCGAGTCTTGTTCGCTTCACCAATGGCACCGCCTTCCTCGCTGTACTCAATGTCACAAATGAGCCGATTCTGCTTCCTGAAGGCGCTGTTGTAGTTTGCGGCGTGGACACACAACCTGTCTCTGTAGTGGCTGCGAATACTAGTGGGGCGGAACCACGCTCACCAACGGATGCTACTCTTGCTACGACTCTCGCTAATTCAATAAGCACGGATTTGACTCCGCCGCAAGCAGCCGAACTACTGGCGTTGTTGTCGAAGCATATCTCTTCCTTCGACGTACACTCCCCTATTCTAGGGCAGACATCGGCGGCAGCCCATCGTATACACACCGATGGAACTTCTATTGTCCGCCGCCGACCCTACCGTGTCTCTTCTAGCGAACGCGAGATCATCGACAAGCACGTTGCCGATATGCTCAAGCAAAATATCATCCGCCCCTCCGCAAGCCCTTGGTCGTCTCCTGTCGTTCTTGTGCGCAAGAAAGACGGCTCGGTGCGATTCTGCGTTGACTACCGTGCCTTGAACAAGATAACCAGAAAAGATGTATATCCCCTGCCTCGCATTGATGATGCTTTAGATTCCTTGCAAGGAGCGGAATATTTTTCCAGTCTTGACCTACGCTCGGGTTACTGGCAAATTCCCATGCACGAGGACGACAAGGAAAAAACTGCCTTTGCTACACCCGACGGACTTTACGAATTCAACGTCATGCCTTTCGGCCTCTGCAATGCGCCAGCAACTTTTGAACGAATGATGGACACTGTACTGCGGGGCCTTAAGTGGAAGACGTGCTTATGTTACCTCGACGACATAGTGATATTTTCTTCCACATTCGAACAACACCTGCAGCGCCTAGACGAAGTTCTGGCGTGCCTCGCAGCTGCTGGTCTCCAGCTGAATACCAAAAAGTGCCACTTTGCAAGCAAAAGTATTAAGGTATTGGGACACCTCGTCAGCAAAGACGGCATTCGGCCTGATCCCGACAAGATTGCCGCTGTTCTTCGCTTCCCGACGCCTCATCGCTCCAAAGAGCTCCGCAGCTTTCTTGGCCTCGCCTCTTACTTCCGGCGCTTTATACGCGACTTCGCCACCATTGCCGCACCGCTTCACCAACTCCTTTCTTCGGGAACGTCATACGTATGGTCGGACGAGTGCCAAATGGCTTTTGACACCTTGAAAGGTGCCCTCACGTCAGAGCCAGTGCTTTGTCACTTCGATGACACCGCACCCACTCTCCTCCATACTGACGCCAGCGGTCATGGACTCGGCGCTGTTCTATTGCAACGACATGAGCGTTCTGGCGAACGCGTGATCGCATACGCAAGTCGTACCCTCACATCAGCCGAGAAAAACTACACCATCACTGAGCAGGAGTGTCTCGCCGTTGTCTGGGCCATTCAGAAATTTCGACCTTACCTCCACGGCCGCCACTTTACCGTCGTGACTGACCACCATGCTTTGTGCTGGTTGTCGACGTTAAAGAATTTGTCTGGACGTCTCGGTCGCTGGATACTTCGTCTTCAAGAATACGACTTCGACGTTACGTACAAATCTGGCAAGAAACACAATGATGCAGATGCCCTTAGCCGTTGTCCATTACCTCTAGTCGTCAAACATACCCGGCCTGTCGTCATCCGTGAGCGACCCAGTCAACGCGTCTTCTTCAGTCCATTCGCTCGCCGCTCTGAACGTGCTTCCTTCTTTCCGCAACGAGACGTTCGCGTCTCGTCAACGCAGCGACGCTTACTGCCACTCCATTATGCAACGCCTTCACGGCTCGTCTCGTCCTCCCAACGCCCGCGCCCGTCGCCAGTTGCAGAACTTCAAGATGGAAAACTCAATCCTCTAGCGCTTTGTATTCCATCCTGAAGGACAGCGTTGGGTTCCCGTCGCTCCTCGTTCACTCAGAGCACAGATATTAGAAGCATTTCACGACGACCCCAAGGCTGGCCATCTCGGCTTTCACAAAACATATGAACGAATTCGCAGTCGTTTCGCCTGGCCTGGACTCTCCACCTGCGTAGCACGAAATGTTGCTTCAAGCTCGCTCTGCCAGCGCCGCAAACGACCCACTTCATCTCCGGCCGGACTCCTACAACCTCTTCCATGTCCTGAGGCTCCATTCGAAGTCATTGGCATCGACCTCTACGGACCACTGCCAATATCAGCCACCGGCAAGCGATGGATTGTCACTGCAGTCGACCACTTGACAAGGTACGCCGAAACAGCTGCCCTCCCTTCAGGATCAGCGGAGGACATCGCCACTTTCTTCCTGGAAGCTATCTTTTTGCGACATGGCGCGCCGCGCGTCCTTTTGAGTGACCGCGGCAAGGCGTTTCTCTCGAAACTACTCGAAGACGTTCTCGACGCATGTAATACCATCCATAAGACGACTTCCAGCTACCATCCCCAGACTAATGGCCTCACAGAGCGCTTTCATCGAACTCTGTCGGATATGATCTCCATGTATATTAATGCCGACCACACCAACTGGGACACCATCCTGCCATTCGTGACCTTTGCGTACAATACCGCAACGCAGCGCACCACGGGCTATTCACCCTTCTTTCTTGTTTATGGCCGTCAACCGACATCTCCCCTCGACGTCTCCTTTTTTGATGTCCCCGTGGACTCGTCGGCGTCATCGAGTGCGCACTTAATCTCTCGCCTGGCCACTTGTCGCCACCACGCCCGCCTCAATACCGAGGCAAGTCAACAGGAGCGCAAGACTCGCTACGATGACGTTCACCGCATCGTTCAGTTCAATCCCGGAGACGAAGTATTGCTGTGGACCCCAACGCGAGTTCCTGGCCTATGTGATAAGTTTCAGTCACGTTTTATTGGCCCCTACGCTGTTGTCGAGCAAACTTCTCCCGTGAACTATCGGGTAACTCCCGTTATCATGCCTTCCGATGGTCGTTGCCGTGGCACGGAGGTTGTTCATGTGTCACGCTTAAAACCATTCCTACGACGTACGGCATCGCCATAAACAGCGGCCAGGTTGGCCGCTTCCGCGCGAGGGAGAAATTAGTGTGAGCACAATATTCACAGCATTCGTCCTTCATCTTCTTCACCTGTATATAATCATCATCACTGGGAGCGTCTTCCTCGTTCGTAGAATTGGTCGGGCGGCCCTGCTGATTAAAAGGCGTCGAGTCCCCGACATTGCTGCCGTCTTTCAATATTAGCTTTACGCAAGTTAAGTATTTCAGTTAAAATAGTTGCAATTGTAACCGACTCTTTATCTGCATGCTCTTCTCTTTCCGCATCTGGTGAAACGCCCATACTAAAGCTTTTTAAGGTACTAGTTCCCGCTCATCTTCAATATGTTCATTTTATATGGGTTCCAGGACACAAAGGTTTGTTGTTAAATGAAATGGCCGATTCTTTAGCAAAGGCGTCGCTTTTGGCGCCAATTATTCCTGTTTTCCCGTTAACATCTTACATCACGATGGCAAGATTTCGCTCACTAACGTTCAGAAAAAGTTTCTCAGACTCAGCATTGACTGCTTCTCGAGAGTATAAGCACCTCTCATTTTCCTGGCGCAGCGATTTATCCACGTCAAGAATAATGGAAGTAGTCATGACGAAATTTCGTTGCCGCGTAAGCTCCCTCAATTTTTACTTACATAGAACAGGTTTAGCAATTTCTCCACTGTGCCTCTTCTGCAATCAGGAGGAAACAATCGATCACTTCTTTTTATCCTGTCGACGGTTCACGACTTTGAGGAAAAAAGTCATAGAACCACCTCTTCGAAAGCTGGGCCTGGAAGTATCGGAGCCGGTTATACTTTCTTTTGGGCCACCATTCTGGGATACAGCAACAGGGATGTTTTCTTCGCCATTGAGGAATTCATTCGACAGTCTAAAAGAATATCTATCTAAATTCTGCCGAAGTAAATATTTCATTACCAATAATTGAAACATAAATTCATTAGATTAGTTAATAATAGCTTCTACGAACGACACCCTTAAGATAATATTAGCGAAATTCACCCTCTACTCAGCCAATCCCCTGCATTGGGTGTGAGCCATGCACAAAGGAAAACAACAACAACAACAACAACAGCCGGCCCAGGAACGGGCGTTGTCTCTTTTCTCTGCTTTACGATGGCGCAGTCGACGCAAACGAAGTGTTCTATCCCCGCTTCTTCGTCTATGGCAGCCGGAAACGTATAGCCGCAGTAAGCACGGGTTGAGGACGGCGTCCAGGCTCCCTCGACACCTGCTCACTTGCCGCCAGTGCCACCACCGTTCATGGACGGCGTCTAGGCCTCCTCGACCGCTCCGCACCATTTCACCGACGCCGTGACACCTGTTCACGAGCAGGGACGCCGTCCACGCGTCCTTGACCATGGATTCATCCGCTGTGAGGACAGAGACGGCCGCGTGCACCGTGGACACCGCGCATGGCTCGTCGGGCGCCTCAACTGACAACGGCGCAGAACTCTTGCGTGTGCTCACGGAACTCTGTCAACACCACTGCGTGACGTCGTTGAACTCCGGGTTTTTGCCTGCCGCTTCACCATCGTCGACTGTTTGGACAGTGCCGGTGTTCCGCGGTTTCCAGGACGGCGTCTTTGGGTGAGTTGAGACTCAACTCGCTCGGCACCCACCACGCCTGGTTGGACCATCAAAAATGGCTGATTGCCGTCGACCGCCTTCGCTATGCCGCCAAGGCATGGCATGCCTACGAAGGCGTCCGGCAGCGATCCTGGTCGGAGTGGTGTGCGAAGTTGACGAGTCTCTTTCGTCCGCTTTTTCATGCTTGCGACCCAATGCCTACCGATCCACTGTCTGCCGCGGATGGGAGCTGTGAGACGCACAATCCCGACGGTGCAGCTCGGGCCCCCACCCCCTGCCACCTCTCGGTGACCGAGATCGTGAAGGGCACGGCGCAGTTGTGCCCGTAGTAAACAACGTGCCCACTCTCGGACATAGAGCTAATTTGGGACGACACGTCGATGTTTCATCATTGGTATCCAGCCCGACGACAGGCTACATGATCACCCTAATGTCAGAGCAGTTGGGGAGGCCGCCTCTAAGCTTGACAGCTCTTGGGCATATGGAGGCGTTGGCCCCTGTCGTGGCGGACGAACCACGAATCCACGAACCCCACCAGTCTACGAATGACTGTACCAGCACGGCCTACGCTGTACCGCTCCGCAAAGTGAGCGGTACAGCGTAGACCGTTCAGTGATGCCAACAAGATCGGCCTTGACCATTCTGAGCCATATGTCCAAACGCCGCAGTTATTGGACGAGCGCGCGGACGCTCATCCTTTCCTGAACGATGTCTCCTTAGAAGAAATTGTGGTGCCTGTCCCGGTTGAGGTGACAGTCATCGATGACCTGTCGGGCCACACCAACTCTCCTGCTGGCAACACTGCTTTCGAGCGGGACAGCCCGAATGCACGCGGCACATCGTCAAGACCTGCCAGCTCGACCACCTCAAAGAGCACGACAGCGACAATGCTGCAAGACCATGAGCTGCGTCGCAGCTCATCCCGGGAAATCACGAACTCATTGACGCAGAAGCCTAGCTGTACACCTCGCTGGAGCTCGACCAACCATGAAGCAGGCAAACGACTCCAAATAATGCGACACTCGACTCTACGGCAATTAGCAGATCCTACGTCTTCAGCAGTTCCGCATGTTCTGCTATTTTCAGAACGGGGACGGGACAAAACTCAGCAGTGTGGGCTGCCATGTGGAAATAGTCAGGGCCACCCGCCAGAACCGTCACTGAAGAGATTTCATGCTAAGTATCACCATGACCAGGAACTACGACTACAACAAAGCCGCCAATTACGTCCACCAGAGGGGAATGAGGCAAGTTTTCAAGGAAAGTCGCAGCGTGGCCGAGGACGACCGCCGCGGCACAGCCAATGTCGTCCCCCAGAGCCATCATCGGCCAAGCATAAAGCCAAGCCCCAGCGTCCACAGCGACAGAGCCAGCACCGACCACCAGAGTCATTGTCGCCAGCTTCGCTGATTCGCTGTCATGGCCGAGTGTTATGACGATGAGCGGCAACGTAGCTTGGGCCCTGGTGCTCGACCAGCGCGAAGAAGAGAAGGACGAAGGCCAGAATAAGAACAGCCGGCCCACGAACGGGCGTTGTCTCTTTTCTCTGCTTTACAAATAAAAAAATCTTTGGCCCGAGTGAGAACCCAATCCAGGCCTTCTGCGGGGTAAGCAGGTGTTCTACCATGGAGCCACGCCGGGGCTTGAAGCTGCTTCGTAAAAAAAGCTATCAGAATACCATGTAGTGGGTGGGGTCTCCTTAACGCATGTAATATTGCGTGGCAGAATTGTAGAATCGCACCATGCGCCAAAAAGTGAATTGCGGAAGGAGTGGGTGGTTTACAGCTGCCCACAGTGTGGCACCTTAGGGACGAGTAGCGGGTAAATTTGCAAAAGGAAGAATTATGGGGGAGTGAGCACTTAGCAACTGTACATCCAGTAGACATTCTACGATAGCTTGAAACGGCAAATGTTACGCGCACAAACGTTCCCTTCCTTGCGTCATGGTGGAAAGCGATGCGCACGGGGCCCGATTACTCTATCGAGTTCTACTGTTGAAGGCGAAGCTCAAGCGTCATCCAAGTTTCTTTTTTTTCAAGTTATGGGCGAATTTGTGCATATATGGCCCAACCGTATACTTCTTGCGATGCACGTGCGCTGTGCTGCTACCAAGTTCCTTCTAAATATCACTATATGACTTCGTTATTTCGAGAAATTCATTTTCTGGGAACGGTGCTGATTCATTTAGCCTACTCTGCAACGCACAGCGATGGTTTACAAAGGGAGAGCACTATCGACGCTACCTAGAGCGATGTTCCTGTAGGTAGCGTTAGCACCAATTTGGTATAAGAACACTGTAGTAGTCCAAAAAAAAGCTCAAAGCAATTCAAACAATTCCTCTCATCACTATATCACATAGTCCTACAGAACAGTATCAAATAATGCATTAAATGCCCTGGCTAGCATAACCCCGATCCAACATAGAATTGAGAAGGAAGTAGAACTTCACAATATTCTACATAACGATAAGCAATTTAAATGGGAAAAAATATCATTTTTAGCTCACAAGACATATCAACAAAAATAGATCTTTGGAAAACACACCCAGCTGAGAAATTAGGTTTCCAATACCAAAAAGAGGTATTCCCTAACGCTGATATTAACATATACACAGATGCCTCCAGTACGGAGAATGCTACGGCGGAAGCGTACGTGGTGATTGGCACAAATAACAAGATTCTAGAGACTAAACAATTCAAGCTACCAGACTACTCGGATAACTTTGAAGCGGAAGTCTTAGCAATTATTGAAGCATTGGAGTTTATTTTACACAAATCAAAACAAAAACATATCAAATCTTTACAGATAGTTTATCCACTTTACAAGTTATTAGCAACTCTGGAAACTTTAACCCGTGATTTGATAAGGCAAGAAATTTAATTAAAGAAATAGATATAAATGATAAACTGATTCTCACCCACGTTAAAGGACATAGTGGGATTACCGGAAATGAATTGGCTGACGAATTGGCAGCAAAAGCGGGGGCATACGGAGAATTCATATCAATCCCGGTCACAAAAAAGTTTGTATCAAAAGAAATAGGGAAGGAAGCTAAAAGAAGATGGATTAACGATTGGAACAACATTAGAAAAAAATTTAGTAGCTACATCTTTACTTGGATTCCCACATTGGTGGGGCAACCGAAGGGATATATCGCGAATCATTTCAGTTCGCAGTTCTTAAGCAGTCACGGCCGATTCCCCCACTACCTCCACCGGTTCAAAATTAGAAACACAAATGTACGTGCATGCCAGCAACCGGCCACATCATTCGACCACTGTCTAACTGAGTGCACCCTAACGAAAAAATACCAAGGCAAACTTAATGTAGAGTTTGGAAACAACTTGATAAAAAAAGACACATATGTACAGCAACGAAAAGGCACTTAAAATATTAGAGGAAATGGTAGAAGAAATAAATGAAAAAAATTTAAATCAGGTACCAATTCAAAAGCCAATTATTACAACCACATTCGGCCAACTTACTCTCTCCAGGAGGGGATTTCGTCGTAAGAGGAGGGTGGTCTTCGGTGGTGGACACGTACAGGTGAGAATTCCCAAGTGAGACCATTATGCGCTCCCACCCGGGATAACAAAGAAGAGTGTCCTTCCCACAAAATAAATGGAGGGGAGGCCAATGGCTCCATCAATATATTTCCCACAACAGGGATGCAGCACGGGGCAACAGGAAGGACAAAGGATACCACCGAAATTCTCTACCTGCTGAATTCCACATAAGGATTCATGAAGGACATTCAGAAGAAATCCTCACCAATAGGGGCACACCGCCATCGGTGAGAGAGGAGCCTTGCTAAAAGGTTAAAACAACTCTCAAAATCGTCCCCTAACAAAACCCCACTGGTTATACACCCACACTTTGTGGCATGTTCCTCCTCTGGAGAAGCTATCAATAATTGGGAAAAAACATTTTTTGACCAACGTATATTCATCTACCATATCCTCTTTAAACGAAACGTGAAAAGGGTTTCTTTACCTAGAGAAAAAGACGATGTCAGCAATTATAGTTTTAATTCATATCAGCCTTATAATCTCGGAAAAAAAAGAGGGAGAGAAAAAAAAGGAGAATAAAAGAGAGGAAAAAATAAATACAAAAGGACACGAAAAGAGAGAGAACAGAAAATAAACAAAGGAAAAAAAAGAGAGAGAAGGAAAAGAAAAAATAAGAAAAGAAAAAGAAGGAAGAAAAAGAGAAGAAGAAAAAAACAGAAGGAAAATGAAGAAAAAAGGGAGGATAAAACATGCAAATGAAAAGGAAGATAAGAAAACCAAATGGACCAATTATGTACTGGACTTATTGTTATCAATCATTGCCATCAACGCGGCCTGGCTAATTTGGCAATTATTATATGATTGACTTTGTGTGATTATATTGACTTGTATTGATGTGATATGAAGCCGATACGGTGCATCTTTATTGCGTTCTAATAATAATATAATATATTATTGAACTTGTGTAATTATACTACATGTACTTGTATTGATGTGATTTGAAGCCGATACAGTAGATCTTTATACCTTTATGATATTAATATATTTCCCTCAATACCTTTCTAAAAGCCGATGGAGTTAGGGAGGAGCCGGGGTAGTAAATAAAAGTCATAAAAAAAGAAAAAAACTATAACAACTAATTTGTATTTAATAAAATCCTGTTCAGTCACTAATCATTTTGATGAGTTTTACAGTAAGCCTCAAAAGGACAGACTGGAGGACAAGCCCAACACAGACCCGTCTCTCCAACAGTGGGACCCAACAAAGAGAGGAATGGAAAGCCTACACAAGGGAGACAAGAGGAAAAGAAAAGAATGGAAGACTTGTTAGTCAAGATGAGCTCATCGGAGATCCATTGTATATAAACATTTGTAAGTCAAGATGAAGAGGAACCGTAGTATGTATTCTAGAGAATATTTCCCTTAGAGGTGGTTTCGCTAGGTGGTGGGAGCAATTTTTAATTTTTTTATTTTCTATTTTCTAATTTTAATCGAAAGTTTAGTACATTTTGTCCTTTTATCTAATTTATCGATTTTGGCTTGTGATACTTAGGTGGTGCAGGCAGGGCATAGTTTTTTTAATTTAAATTTCGTTTATTTTCGCCCAACTCCACTTTAATGTAATGTAGGTAGCGTTGGCACTAGGGGCGCCACTTGCGCTTTGTGCCCAGTATTTTTTTTATCATGCATGAAAATAGTGCTATAAGAATATCTCAAGGGTGTCTAGATCCGGATGTTTACTCTAACGCATGAGGGTATCGGACGTATTGCGTTTTTGAAATGTAATGCTTTCGTTTACTAGAACTCATGTCTGATGGAAATATGAACCAGAAATGTTATCAAATAGACAACTTGCTGTTGGCTACTATACTATGAAACAAGGTTAGCCAGTGGGTGCGTGTCACTGTGTACTGTGCGACAGGGTAGCACAATATTCTGACAATCTTTTATAGACAGTCCTCCTCCGATAACTATCACCCATTACCTTTATCCTTACTACACTACGGCTAACAGCTACAGACGATGAGGATTCGCTTGTGTCGCCTCGTCTAGACTTCACGGGAATTGGATATGGGAGTTTTCAGACTGCTGTCGTTGTAGCACGCATGATTAGATTTGGTAAAAGTCAGCATTTTGGAGGTTGCTTCCAGCTTGTAGATGTTTTATGATATCGGCTTTTCGTGTCCCAATGTATCACCTTCGAAAACACGAAAGGCTGCAAGAAAACATACCTCACGGTTGTCACCGCAATATTTCAAAGGAGGGCTTGGTTCAGGCGTTGATCCACAGGCTTTCACGCTGTAAGAATGAGCAAACAAGAAAAAGAAAGAGAGTTAGAAGTCAGTAGGTTGTCATATCGTGCATGCCGTGTGTAGAATCGAATGCTTTTTATTTTACAGCAATAATTCATAAAAGAAAAAAAAAGTTGTTCTCTAACTGTTTCAACTAAAAAGTACAACGATTCTTCAGAATCATAACGGACTAAAATTCGTCCTCGTAGCTTCCTTTCTGCCAAATGTATTTCAATTTACTTCCTAGTTTCGTGCTACAAATAGTTGGATGACAATCTTTTTCTTTGCATGGACACCACGTTTCACATAGTCGGAGATACACAACCGAGAGGTTGTGTATCTCGACGCGACCAGGCCCATCGAGCTCTGCTGACCTTTATGAACCAAAGAGACCTGGCCACCCGCTTATAAGCGTTTCTTTTGTGTGTATGTGTGTGTGTGTGTGTTTACCTACTTTTATCTAAGTCTTCGTCAGTTCTTTTTTACTTTGCTATCTTCTTTCCTGTTTCCCTCCTCCTAACTTCCTTTCCTCTGTGGCCTTCCTCCTCCCGAAAGAGTAGGCGTTGTGCCCCTTCCGGTGGCAGTTGCCAGCTTGCTCTCTCCCTCTTTTCTCTGTGTCCTTGTGTATCTATGTATGCAAATAAAATAAATAAATAAATAAATAGTCGGCGGGCATAACTCATTTTCCATATAGAGCGTTATTTTTTTTCTAGTAGAATGAAAAAAAATGCATGTGTTACGTGCCAGCGTAACCTCGACTAAGATGCATGAGTTAAAATTTAACACGATGTTGCAGGAAATGAAACCAGAGAATGCCCACGGAAAGGAATGCTGATTGCTATGCTTGACTGAAGTGTTGAAATATTTCCGTGAACAGGAAATGAAAGTGCCCGAAAAGATGTCTGATGCTTGCGCGTGCCCAAACACACTGCTTTGCCAATTAGGTTACCGCGTTACTATCCGCCGAACCGTTGTCTTGGGCCTTTTAACGCGACAGCGTTAGAGAGCTCGTTACGCAGAAATTCTGGTGTCGGTGCCGGAGAAAAGGAAATAGTAGAAAAGGAAAGGCTGAGTTAACCAGTTTAGGACCACCGGTTTGCTACCCTACACATGGGAACAGGGTGATGGAGACTATGTCGGCGTCGTTCGTTGTGAGCGAGAAAACAGCGTGCCCGTGACGGAAAATCAAAAAGGATGCAAATGAAATCAATAATAAAAATCTACGGTTCGAGTAAGAATCGAATCCAGGCCTCTACCTATGAGCAACGCCATTGTTAAAACTGCTTCGAAAAAAAAAACGGGTATAAGTGTCATGTAGTGGGGAGGGTCTACTTAACGCATGTAACATTGCGTGGCAGAAGCGCGGAATCGTGCCAGGCGTCAAAACATATGAATTTCACAACGAGTCGATGTTTTAAAGACCCACCCATTACAAAGCGCTGAGACATATTTAATCATTGTCGTCAGCAAAGGCATCAATAAAGTGAGGAGCTACGTAGGTTCGCGTGCTGCCTTGCGTAGGTGTAGTGGGCCCTTCGGTGATATTCAAAAGGAAGAATTAGGGCGTAGGGGGCACAGCGCAACTGTACTTGCAGTAAGCTTTCTAGGATAGTTTCGAAATGAGCAATGTTACGTCCACTGACGCTCCTTTCCTTGCGACACGGTGAAGGCATGCACCGAGAACCGAAGCCAACGTTGTGATTGGGAAGGCTGTGCGCACGGGGCCCGATTACGCTATTGCGTTCTATTCTTGAAGGCGACGCTCAAGCGTCCTCGAAGTTGTAGCGCAGCTGTACGACGTATGCTCTCGAAATGTAATCCGCCGCCGCTCAGCAATAAGTAGGCGTATATTGAACGCCTTTTCAACCCCGTAACTCACGTCGTACATTCTATTGTAACCGAAATGCGCGAGTGTGCAGAACGCCGAAGAAGAGGAAGAGTAGTGGAGCCGGCGCTCAGACTGCGCGGTTGGGCGAACCGGACAGGTCTTGGCCCGCAGTTAGGCTCATCTTGCTTCTTATGTCATTTCATCTCATCTGCAAAGAAACCCATTCCTTCGTAACAATACTAAAAACTAACTACTGGAGAACCCCTCCGTTAGTACGTTATGACTTATTGTTATGCCATAAGGAATTGTCTTGTTCGGTTCACTGATTCCTTAGCGAGACCGCTGTTTTGGCAGTCTTGTTGCGATGATGTGGTGAGGGTGCATCGACCAGGTTCTTGCTCCTAAGGTAATTTACCGCGCGACTTTGGCGGTTCAAGGAACATCCTCAGCTAGGGAACGTAAGAATGTAACTCTGTCAAAGCTAATATTGTATACTTGCACAAATACCCAAGAATCTAAACGATAGCGTCGGGGTACTTAACTACTGAGGCACCGCAGGCGCATTGCGGAAAATAGGGATCCAATCTTCTCTACGTCATTATCTTTTCACTCACTTTCATTTACTTTGACTTTATATCGTATAGTCAAACAATGAAAAATTGTTGAAAATGAAACTTCCACGTGGTATCCCTTGCTTCGTTGTTTGTCACTTTGCGTGTTTATTACTGATAAAATAGAAAAGAGCAGCCCCTGCAATGTCTTATTTTGATCGCTTATTGCAAGAATTCGCCCATACATTAACTAACTGTCTCTCTCTGTCAACCGAAGTTATGGTCCTTTGACTTAAGTCTGCAGATTGTAATACATATTGGTAAAAACGATACAGTGATCACAAACAGTCCAGAAGAACGCGTTCCACGTCCGACGTAATCACCATCTTCAGAATACTACATCCTTTAGTTTAAACATGGGTTGAAATTCGAGTCATATGTCACAGCTTGTGAAGAAGTTTGGAGAGCTCGGACGTCAAGATATGATGGATTTATTGGTAAAGTTCAGCAGAGAGCCAAGGTTCTTTACGATTGGATGGTCAAAATTCAGTATAGGGTTGCCATTGGGTAGCTTTGAATATAAACCACAACAAAAGCTAAACTTAGCCAAAATGAGATGTGCCCTTTATTTTATTACCCTATTTGTAGCCAAATGGGGCATGCGTGATTTTCTGAGTACAGTTTCCATTTATGAATAACAAATATCTATTTGAATAAGCAAAAACACAGAAAGAAGAGCACAATTTCTACAGCAGAGCTGGTATGGTCGAGGTTTGCCGTGTGTCGTAGATATAAGATTATCATCATCATACATCGGAATGCGCTCAATGACTGCCCAAGCATTCTGTAGATAGGATTAGAGATACAGAAACGTAATGGGATTTGCCCAATTTGTGTGTCACATACGCGCTATAGTAATTGTACAGCAGAGCTCTTACGGTCGAGGTTTGCCGTGTGTCGTAGATAGAAAATGATCGTCATTATCATCCTGCATGCACTCAATGGCCACCTAAGCATTCTGTACATATGGTTAGCGAGAGAAGCTTAAAGGCCAACTCCGGCGATTTTTTGGCCATGTCAAAGTAATGGTGCTTTTATGTTCCTGAGACGCTCCTGTTACGGGCCCGATAGCAGAAATACTCGGAAAATTGGAGAATAATTTTAAATAAGCAAAAAAAAAAAAACAAAACACCGAAACCGAAACCCAACCGAGTGTGCTGTCTACGTATGACGTAGATGTTGTTAGGAACGAACCGGAAGTCGTGCAAGGCATGCCGGTCACGCTGACGCCGAGTATGAAAACTGTGACAGCCGGGACGACCAGCGAAGCGCCAGCCAAACCAACGCTGTCTGTCGCCTTGTGCACAGCAGACGCTCGCTGTAGCGGCCGAAGCGCCGAAGTTAGCGGTGCCCTTGGCTGCGTCACTTCCGCCGCCTTCCCAATACTGACGTC
Organism: Rhipicephalus sanguineus; assembly: GCF_013339695.2. NCBI lineage: Eukaryota > Metazoa > Arthropoda > Arachnida > Ixodida > Ixodidae > Rhipicephalus > Rhipicephalus sanguineus. The sequence continues at coordinate 73,157 of NW_023615019.1, forward strand.
ACAGAAGCAATGTTGCCAATAATTGTGGGAAGCCAGGAGGGCGTTTGCAGACAATCTTTAAAATTCATTTGCAAACAATCTGCGCATGTCTCAAGCCTGTAATTTGGCATAAACGACGGAAACATGCAAATGAACGTACCCAGCGAATTTCATTGAGATCCATCGACCTCGAAAAATTGCCGGAGTTGGCCTTTAAACGCGCGCACCAGTTCTGCTGTGACTAGCCTTGCGCGACAATGTGCAAGCTTTGCTAATTTTCTTCGTTGTCGCTTCGTATTTAAGCCTCAAGTAAGTTGCAAATAAATGTGTCATTTATAGTAAGTTCTGTGCGCCTGCATGCACTTTATTTAGCATAGCGGTTAAAACAAAAAGCACGAGAATTAAAGTTCACCCATTAGGAATGGCGTAGTTTCCTCACCTTGAGATAACGCTGCATCCCAATACGGCAGCCAAGAGCACAGCTAGGCCAAATTTCATTTCAGCTTGTTAAGTCCTGGACTCCTGGTTTTTGAAAAACGAAAACTAATTAACATGTTCGCTTTGTGAGTGAAGTGTAGAAATAAGGATTCTAAACCAGGTCAAAGAGAACACACACACACACACACACACACACACACACACACACACACACACACACACACACACACACACACACACACACACACACACACACACACACACACACACACACACACACACACACACACACACACACACACACACACACACACACACATATTCAGGGGGTAAGTTCAGCGGGCCCGCTGCGTACAAGAAAACAAGTGGGTACATGCACGAGAAAGCAATTCGTTTATGTCTAACGTTACACGCATATAGGTAACGCCTCCATTGCCTCCACCCACACCGGAGGCCTTGTGGGTGGAGGCAATGGGAGCCTCCATCTCTGTCACAATGGCAAACCTGACCATGGAACATATAGAAAGGGAAGCATTGGCTCCTTCTCGCCGCGACCCAAGCTCTTTCTTCGCTACGTGGACGATTGCTTTTGTGTCGTGAAGACATCTGAAATTGAAAACTTCAGACTGCACGTAAATTCCGTTCACCCAGCCATACAGTTCACGGTCGAGTGTGAACGCGACCGCACCCTCCCCTTTCTCGACGTCCAGGTGGCAAGAAGGGGCAGTGACTTGGAGTTCTTCGTTTACAGGAAGCCGACGCACACCGGCCGATACCTTCAATACGATTCGTCCCATCCCTCCACCCACAAGGCCTCCGTTGTGTCCACATTACTTCAGAGAGCCAAAAAGATATGTTCCACTGACACGGAACGCCGGAAAGAAGAGGCCCGCGTAATTGCGGACCTCAGAAAAAAAGTCAGTTTCGCCGCAAGGCCGAAGCAATGAATGCGATAGCAAGAAAGTAATGCTGTATGAAGTGAGGCTCGCCAATGGATACTCTCAGTTTGAACAGCGCTCCTGTTGCAAAGGCGGCCGAAGCAGCGAAGGAAACTAGCGTGCTTCAAGTGTCGAGCTGTGACACTTGATAGTTCGCGCTCATCTTCTGTTTGTTCGTTTAGCGGCGTCCCTTGAGCTCGAGTGGCTTTCGTACGCTCCGTAACATGAGCGCGGACATCACCGTGAAAGCGTGAAACATCCCTCTTCCCCTCAGCACAAGAAAACCGCGCGAGCAGACAGCGGAAGGGCAAGGTTCTCCCTGCGCAAGTATAAGAAGAAGCGAGCGAGCTCGCCGATGGCTTTTAAATGCGCCTGTCGCGCTCATAACGCCATCTCGCTGGTAATGAAGAAACGCTTATAAGCGCAGCCGTCTCTGAGTCCGTCCAGCGGTAAAGGATGTGTATATAGCGCTCGCCGTTACGTACTTGGTGGATCTGCGTTTCGTGGCTTAGTGGCTAGCGCCACTCGCTGCGGAGGAAGAGGTCCCTGGTTCGATTCCGCGCTTCGGAAGCATTTTTCTGAATTATTTTTCTTCGGGGCTTTTATATATGTATATATATATATATATATATATATATACATACTTATACATATACGGTGCATGACGGCGGCGACGGCCACGGCAAAATCCAGCCGAGAATGTCCATATAATTGCGATCGCAATAAAACGGTTATCCCAGAAATTTCATTCGATCCGTCGCCCGCCGCGCAGAGCAAAAGAGGTTACGCGACTCCCAGCCAGCATTGACGAACAGCTCTCCAAAACGCGTGTCGGTCCCATACGTCCAGGGAGCCAGCGAGGCGTTGGCCCGGATTTTTAGAAAAGAAGGTGTCACATCGCGCACGTGCCTTCATGCACGCTGGGCCGCTTCCTTCCCCGCCCGAAAGACCGTCCAACAAAGGACAGGGCGCCCGGCGTCGTTTACAAAATACCGTGCGCCGACTGCCCCTCGTCATACATCGGCGAGACCAAAAACTTCCCCGAACGAATTACGCAACACGTCAACGACGTCCGTAAACTCAACAAAGAACGCAGCGCCGTCGCCGAGCACGCGGAGACGTTTGACCACAGAATAGACTTCAACGGAACCGCCATCCTCGAAAGTGAAACCAAGTGGAGGAGGAGGTTACTACTGGAGTCGTGGCACATACAGAGGACCACTCAAAATATCAACCGTTCCTTCGGAACTCTCTCCCCGGTGTATGCGCATGGGCTACGCTCCGCGGTAATGCATGCGTGGGATCGTTAACCGCCGCGAGAGTGCCTTAAAGAGGCCGCTGCCAAGCCGCCGCAGTCCCCCCTGAGGAAGGAACCGAGCTGGTTCCGAAACGTCGGGTTTTTACGTGTTTTCGTAAATTTGGTTGGAGAATAAATATTAGTTATATTCTGGTTTGCGTATATACTGCCTATATTTTGCCTTGTTTGCTCTTAGTCGAAATAGTGTTTCTAGCGTGTGAATGTTATCATTTTGATTACTATTATTAATAACTTGTCAACAACAAGTATTGCTTAAAATTAAGAATTTGTGGCATTAGACTAATTGCACATTGTTTAAAACATTGTATTTGGACTTGCACCATTTCTTGGAGGGCCCTCCGGCGCCTCCGAGAGAATACACTAATGCAAACGGTGGAACCATAAATTTTTTTTGAAAAAACAAAAAAACAAAATCCGGGCGATTGTAACGTTGAGTTACCTCGCATGGTTTCCTTTTCCATTGGTCATTAGCTGTTTGCGATCGGTCGAAGTCTTCTGAGTCATGTACACAGCACCTGCTTGTAACGCGATGCAACAAATGGCGCGAAAATGATCGATCACTTAATAACAACTTATGCGCGACTAAGTAAAAGATAAGAGAAAAATTACACCATTTCCCGCTAAAGGGGACAATGAGGCGATGCGAAGCCGGAGCACTTGCACGATCGCGTTCCGTTGGCGTTCGTTGGGCATGCTACCGACCTCGCGTCGTGGAACGCGAAGAAGAACGCTACGCGCGTCTTGTGTTCCCTCTAGCCTGGCCGTTAATTCTCACAGGGTGAGCGGGGAACGCGGTCGACAGGCGTGCGAGAGGGGGGCAGTGTAGGAGAGGAAAGAGAGGGTGAGGGGGCGCACATGCGCTGGTGCTCATCGCGGCGTTGCGCAGGAGAGAATTTCAGCATGTCTAGCCCGCGTTTCAGAGGAAGAGTGGACAGGGGAAGGGAGATGTGAAGTGGAGAGGGGTATGGGAGAGGGGAGGGGGAGAGGAACAAGGGGAGAGGGGAAAGGGGAGAGGGGAAGAGGACAGGAGGAATGGTGAGTGGGGTGGAGAGGAGTGTGTGGAGAGGGTATGCGCATGCGCAGTAAGGGTGGTCACGCCGCACACCACCACCACCACCGGATTGAACTCCGCCATTAGATACTTCGCATCTAATAAACTATTTAATTTCCATACGACATATTGTTGGCCATTAGTTCTTCGGTATATTCGTCAAACATTTTTGGTGTGCCATAAAATTACCTGCTCGTTGCGCGACGTCACAAATAAGTGAAATCCCATGGTGTTGAAATGACGTGTGCAAACTAAACAGCGCATTCCTTATGCTGAACATTAACTAAACATTTTATAGAATAGCCAGACAGTGTCTCCTCCTTAACGCAATTCAAGTAGCCTACCCGTCGATCGTATTGGCAGCGGGCACTTATAGCAGCTGGCGAGATAGATTCAGATGCGTACGATAAATGCTTGCAGCTGTAGTAAAACGATGTTGAGCTGTTTGTGCGCGTATGCAACTCTTTAAAATCATCCTTGCTGAAAAAGAGGGAGAGAGAAATAAGCGGCGCTTAGCGTGCTTATATGTCGTCCGTGTCTCATATTGCACTGTAAAAGTCAATTCAAGATGAATCAAGACCAACTAGCGCGGCTGCTAATTCAGTCTCCTTAGTCCAGAAAACCGCGGATCTTGACCACCTCCGTGGTCCGGTAGATCAAATTGCGAGGCAAGCTTGAGAGCTGGGCTTCCCAACGTGCTGGAGTCCACTGCCATATTCGTCGCCTTGTTTCAAGCCGCCGCGTTCGCTGCAAGCTACCATACGCGTATGATAAGCAAGGCTAATAAGGTTGATCGGAGACTAAAGCCGAAACCTTTTTTATCGCTTCAAGTTCGGCCAAACTAAAACACTCAGCACTTTTGCTCACTCATCGACTCACAGCGGCTTGGACGTAGAGCAGTGGTTATGCTATTCCTTTACGCTGAAGAAAATGAGCTTTCTGAACAGGAGAGGTTTCGTCGCTTCATAAAACGTTTACTGGTTTCCCCCCGTATTTGCGTCGGCGATAATTTAAATTCCAGGCCAGACAGAGCAGAATAAAAGCATGACAAACTGATCTAACGTTATAGATCCCCTGCTCAGCTGTAGCCTGCCCCGCAATGTTGGAGCACAAGGCGCCAAAGTGTCGCATAAGCGCCTTGCACCGAAGAGAGCCTACAGTGCGTGGTCGTGAGACGTGGAGGGCAATCTTCACAGCAGAAGCGTAGGACAAATTTCATTATAGAATTACGTGATTGCTGTGTTGAAGGAAACATTCGCCTCAATTGTTGCTTTGCCAGCGTGCAGCCGACAGTGACCACTACCGAAGGTGGGGGAGGGGGGGTGGAGGGGGCTCCGCTTCCCTACATTTCTCAGTCGGGGAGCTAGCTCGCTCTTAGCTTGACCGGCTTAATTGGCTTGGTCTTGGCAAGATCTGGCTTAATTAGCTCGGTATTAACATGACCTCGCTTAATTAGCTTGGTCATAGCATGTCTTGACTTGATTAGCTGGCGTCTACCACCTAGCTAATTAGCTAATCAGCCGGGCGCACGTGCTCTGGGAGCGAGCAGGCGATGAAGAAGCGGACGAAAAGGGCGTGCGCCGGCTGAGCAACACGCTCGAAATTAGAGGCCGACCATGATGTCTGTAGACATGGCCTCGGCGATTAGCTCCGGCCGCGCGCTGTTGAAAGGAAAAAAAAATAGTGGGGGCTACTCCAGTCTACTGGGAACAGTATTCACTAGGTTTGCTTCGCGTAACACCGTTCCCCCTTTTTTAAATTATGCTGTGTGATAGTTGGGACACCCTGTATATGCCCGGTGTTTCAAGAAATGTGTCGAAAATCCTCATAAATAAGGAAAATGCGATATTTGCTCGCTGCTATCAGAATCGCTTTTTCTGTGGCGGCAGCCGTATTAGGATAGTTAAAGACATCATTTCGGACAATAATTAAGAAAGTTTTAATAATTACCTTTTCAATTATTTGAGTTAGGGCGGTTATGTCAAAGGGGAGAGTTGAAGTTCTTCATGGAAATAACCCATCCCAACTTTGAAATATAGAAAAAGCGGCCTCTAGTAATTATTGTGGCTTAATGAAATCCAAACAAATCCAACGGTGAAAGCCTTTGAATTTGGTTGAGAGTTTCAACCCGGACACACAGTGACCGAGTTGAAATCCCGCTCGAAATCTGGCTGCTTTAAATCATTGTGTGCAATAGCTGTTACGGACACTGGCAGCGGCGGACAACTGCGCCACTAAAATCGGCTGTTGTGATCTCATAACAGCTTTCGCTGCAAAACACGACTTTGTTTTCGTTTGTTCAAGCTGTATATATTTTCTTAAATGTTAGTTTCGTTTATATAAATATACAAGCTAAACGCAGCAAAACAATGACTGCTATTTTTGGCATTTCGGCTGTGTCACAAGGACGCCCTGTACAAATGGTAGTTTCAAGAACTGCCGTACGATCACGGAGAGCAAACACAGCCGCTATGTTTAAGCGATCGCGTGTATGCATTGTCGACTACCAAATGGAATACAATCTCTATATTGCTCCATGGATGATTTTAGATGCGAAGCGTCTTATGATGGAGTTCAATCCGGTGGTGTGTGGCGGCGTGACCACCCTTACTGCGCATGCGCAAACCCTCTCCACACACCTCCTCTCCCCCCTCCCGCGCGCCTCAGTCTCTCCTGTGTCCCCTCACCCTCTTTTTCCTCTTCTAACGCTGCCCCCCTCTCGCGCGCCTGTCGACGGCGTCCCCGCTCGCCCTGCGAGTATTTTAACGGCCAGGCTAGAGGGAAGACACGGCGCGCGTAGCGTTCCTCTCCGCTTCCACGACGCGAGGTCGGTAGCATGCCCAACGAACGCCAACGGAACGCGATCGTGCAAGTGCCCGGCTTCGCATCGCCTCATGGTCCCCTTTAGCGGGAGATGGTGTAATTTTTCTTTAGTAGAAGCCACAGTATATTATTTGAATGGAGGGGTTGAAGAACGTCTATTGTAGAATACATATGATGCCGCCAGGCTTAAACAAGAACTTACCTTCACTTTCGTTTCCCAACTGTATCTTTAGCAAACAAGTAGCCTAAGCTAGCGGTTAAGGAAAGAAAACCTAATGGTTTTTCTTGTAAACGCTAACAAGTGCGATGTGGTCCCCAGAGGGTCGCTATTTCGCCTCTTGGATGGGCAAAGTAAGAAGTGTTATATACATACGATGTGCGTCATTCGAGTGTCCAGGAAAAGATTTTTTTTTGTTTTTTGAAGGTTCTGCGAATAGTTGGTAAATATGCTTGAAACTTGATAGCGTAAAGGGTTTATTTAGCTGAGGAAATGTCACTGGACTGCATGACCTATAACGTCAATCAGTCTTGTGGGCCCAAGCTTCCAACGCCTGTTCGTGCAGACGTAGGAACTATGATACTTGGTAAAAAATAGGCTGCCTTCCAGTCACATCGTGTGTACCGCAGAATAGGGTACTCGGTCCTTTTTCTTACCTATATGTTAACGGCATCGTTAACAGGGTTTATGATGATGTAGAAATTCGGTTATTTGCGGCTGTGTGCGTGGAAAATCGCAATGTTGTTGATTTTCAAGGAACACAATAAAAGGTTGGAGTCACCTGGATATTAGCATTTAATAATAAGCGCTCTACACATTAAAATGTTGGAATCGCCTGGTTAATAGCATTTAATAATAAGCGCTAAAATATTGCCAGTTAAAACTAAGAATGGTTTGAAGCCCACAGTTGGCTTAAAGGCCAACTGTGGTGATTTTTCAAGGTCCATGGATTTCAATAAAATTCGCTGGGTACGTTCCTTTTCACGTTCCCGTTATTTATGCCAAATTACAAGCTGAAGACATACGCAGATTCATTGCAAATGAATTTTATTGATTGCCCGACTCTCGCCACCTCGCTTCCCAGAATTATTGGCAACATTGTGTGCGTGACGTCATTTTTGTTAAGTGGAAGTGACGGAACCGAGGGGCCCCTGGAGCGTCTGCTATCCGCAAGGCAACAATCGCAAGTGTTTGGCGAGCGCTTCGTTGGCTGGGCGTGTGAATTTCAGTTCCTTCTGGTAATGCGTTTGATGGGTGGCAGTGGTGTCGCGTTGTGGGCTGCACACGATTCCCGTTGGCTGCCACGAAACACTCGCACCTAACGATTACCCTGCGTCTCTATATTAGAGTGTTTAGCTAGCAATGCCGGTTTACCGCACGGAAAGTACGGTAATACCGCACCGGCTAAGAATGCACATGCGTGAACATCACCGAAACACTTTCCGTAACATATACAGGGTGCACCGTGACCGGGCCTATCGGTATACGGTGAGCTGCGCATCGTGCGAAACAACGTAACCTAATGGTGTGAAAGGTGGCTCATACTTGGCTTATATTAAATTCCTTCGGCCGTACCAACGAGATGTTGAACGCCGCTATTGCCAAAATTAAGCACTCTTCCCGTAGCAGTATTAAGAAGCTTTAAGGTAGTCCGTGAACTTCTCAGCGATAGCATTTACCCTATCACGGCCCCACAAACTTGAGCTGCCTGGACAGGTGGTGCCATCTGGCGGTGGAATGCGCAACCAGGCAAGCAAAGAGCTAAACAGGTGTGTTCCGCTTCATCGAAGAGCAATAGCCATTATAGTTGGCCTCCAAATGCGTCGGAATCGCAGCTGTCATTTCCGACAGCTCAGCTTGTGCACGTGACACGGTCAGTCACACAAGGTTTCCGACGGAGTCACCTTTCAACTGAGCGTCTGCTCTTCGCTGCTTTCGCAGCTTTCATACTACGCGCTGGCGGGAACCGGCATGCCTTGCATGATTTCCGGTTTGCTCGGTTGGGTTCGGTGTTGCGCTTTTTGCTTATTTAAAATTATTCTCCAATTTACCGAGTGTTTGTGCTATCGGGCCCGTGACAGGAGCGTCTCAGGAACATAAGAGCACCAGGGTGTGTCCAGATAAGATCGAACACGAGGTCCTGGTCACCAATTCCCGATTTTGATGAAATTTACTGTAGGTCTAGGCATACACCCATAACAATGGTTTCGTAGTTAGTTTCGCAAAAAAAATTTTTGTTCGCCTGAAAAAAAAATATACAGATTTTGGCCGCAAAAAAGGCTTTTTCGCCAATTTCGCGGTTTCAGAATTTGAGCGCACCTAGGGAAAAAACGGTGCACTTCTTCGTCACAATATTTATTCCCCTTAAAGAACAAGTGAAATACAATCTTATGAGTCTTTATTTTCTTTGCTTGTCAAGCACTTTGAAGAAAAAAATCACAAACTTGGCAAATTGCACAAAATACCTTTATTTCAGGAATTTATTGCTACAAACAAGTTAAAGTGAGGATAATAAAAATCGGTACATATTAACTTTGATACTTTCGCTCTCTTTTAAAATATATGCGCCGTTTTATCGCGCTCCGTTTACTCGATAAGTGGGCTGAAACGTAAGTGATTTACCAAAAACGCCAAACTTTGAAAATGATTTTCTAAAGAAGGCCATTTTAAATTTTTTTAAAATCTCTCCGATTGAAGTCAAAGACGTCATCTACCATTCTGCAGAAAAAAACGTTGCATTATTTGGGTTGCTAACAAGTTATAGTGCGCCAAATGTGACCATGCCAGGCTAGCGGCCGCGTCGTTCGTTATGTGTTGAAACTCGGATATGAGTTGCTAAAAATACTTGTACATGACATAATCACAAATCAGCAGCTCCACACCAACAAATGCGCAGCCAGGTGTCATGGTTCAGCAAGCTTGTCTTGCGATCAGCCGCTTGACAAACCCGCAGCAGCGGCCGCTCGATGCTGCGGGCACTCACATTACATGAGCGCCGCTTCGACTGCGGATGAACTCCCTTGCGCGCCAAACTACGCTCAAATGACGGACGTGAGAAGGAATGCATCACTGTGAAAGTTAAAGGTTGTTAAGTCCCAATAAATGTCATAGTATGCAACGAAAAACTCTGCCGGCCCGTCTCTCAACTGTATGGTGATAAGCCAGGTGTCTTCTATGTGGATGCTACCGGCCCGCACCATGGGGGTTGGTTCACGGCGGCCGTCATCCACCGAAACACTACAGTTCAAGGCCTTACTTTCCGTGGCCCCAAACATTACATTTGCGGAGGAGATCGCCATTGCACTGGCCGCCGCAGATCCAGAGTCCCGGGTCATTATCACTGACTCCAGGGGCGCCTGCCGAAATATTGAGCAAGGGTATATTCCATACCGCGCATACAAAATTCTCCACGCTTGCGAGTACACGGGGTATCCAACCGTCGTACAATCGTGTGGGCTCCGGCTCATGCGGGTCTTGGAGGGAAATGAGACAGCCGACGCTACCGCCCGCGCGCTTACTCACCGGGCATCGCCTCATCCGCAGCCAGCTCCGGAACCCGATTTCATTCCGGCCACCACCTTTAGAGAGATCACCTCTCTTTATCAATCTTCGCATGGCGTCTATCCCCCGTTTGCAAAGGCCTCACCAAGGCGGAGGAGCGCTGGCTTCTCCGCCTTTTCACCAATACCGTGCTGTGCCCGGCAGTATTAACACATTTCAATTCGGCCTTCTCGGGCGCGTGCCCGCACTGTGCGGAGGAGTCGTCTGACACTATCACATGGTGTGGGCATGCCCCCTCCAATCCTGCCTACCCACCCCACTCCCACCCCACCCGAGAGGACTGGGAAGCTGTCCTGCTCGGCTGCTCCGACCTCCAAGCCCAACAAGCATTGGTGCTAGAGCCCGGGCCGCCGCGGCAGCTACAGGGATACCGGACTAGGGATCCCTCCTAGTGTTTGTGAAGGGCGGGCCCATCCGGCTCACCCCGTCCACACCTCTCGCTGTATATAGAGTAATAAACGTTTCCACCACCACCACCTCCAGTAGGGCGCTCATGTGTTGCTTTCTCTCTTCGGATGACTAAATATAATTATAGGTTCATTCTGTGAGCAACATATGGACACAAAAGAAAACCATTGACATCTAAAGAAAGCTGTCATACGTGCTTCCGATGGTCGAACAACTTAAACTGCAGTTGTTCTTCATCTCGTGCCAGAACACTTGTGTCAGCCGGCTGTGAAAAGAAGTGAGTGCAAATCGTGTGCTTCATTAAAGAACCGCTTTTACAATACTGTATTGTTGTGCATCCGCAGATAGAATATTCAACGCCAGTCCAGATTTTATCACGATATTTTCGCGGCTTCGGGTAGAACAGCAGGGGGAAAAAAATACATGCGTGCTGTATTGAAGGCGCTCACTGGGAAATTGCTGGCAGAGTTTTCGTTGCATATTATGACATTTGTTGGCACTTAACAGCCTTTAACTTTCACAGTGATGCATTACTTCTCTCGTTTGTCCTCTGAGCGTAGTTTGGTGGTTTGGCGCGCAAGGGGAGCTCATCCGCAGTCGAAGCGGCACTCATGTAATCTGAGTGCCCGCAGCATCGAGCGGCCGCGGCTGCGGGTTTGTCAAGCGGCTGATCGCAAGACAAAGCTTGCTGAACCAGGACACCTGGCTGCGCATTTGTTGGTGTGGAGCTGCTGATTTGTGATTATGTCATGTACAAGTATTTTTAACAACCTATATCCGAGTTTCAACACATAACGAACGACGCGGCCGCTAGGCTGGCATGGTCACATTTGACGCACTATAGCTTGTTAGCAACCAAAATAATGCAACGTTTTTTTTCTGCAGAATGGTAGATGACGTAATTGACTTCAATCGGAGAGATTTAAAAAAAAATTAAAAATGGCCTTTTTCAGAAAATCATTTCAAAGTTTGGCGTTTTTGGTAAATGACTTACGTTTCAGCCCACTTATCGAGTAAAACGGAGCGCGATAAAACCGCGCAAATTATTTTAAAGAGAGCGGAAAGTATCAAAGTTAATAGGTACCGATTTTATTATCCTCACTTTAACTTGCTTGTAGCAATAAATTCCTGAAATAAAGGTATTTTGTGCAATTTGCCAAGTTTGTGATTTTTTTTCTTCAAAAGTGCTTGGACCAGCAAGGAAAATAGTAGACTCATAAGATTGTATTTCACTTGTTCTTTAAGGGGAATAAATATTGTGACGAAGAAGTGAGCCGTTTTTTTCCTAGGTGTGCTCAAAATTCAGAAACCGCGAAATTGGCGAAAAAGCGTTTTTTTGCGGCCAAAATTTGTATATTTTTTTTCAGGCGAACAAATGTTTTTTTTCGCAAAACTAACTGCGAAGCCATTTTTCTGGGTTAATGCCTAGACCTACAGTAAATTTCATCAAAATCGGGAATGGTGACCAGGACCTCGTGTTCGATCTTATCTGGACACACCCACCATTAGTTTGATATGGGCCAAAAATTGCCGGAGTTGGCCCTTTAAGTTTATCTGGTCTTCCTTGTTCACGTATTATATGGGATAAATTAAGAGCTCCCTTCCAGGCATACCTACCGGTCGGACTTTACTTGTGGAAAAGATACAACTTTCTATATTTCTTCTGCCGCTCAGGGACCGTAAGGTTGACTGGGAGTATATGAAGTTTGAGTTCCTCGAAGTTGGGAATTGTCAGTAAGATGTTGTACCACTGCTTTCGATAATTTCTTTGCTGTGTCCGCGCGATGCCTGTTTAATCGAACAATGATGGGTTGTCCTGTTGCGTCAATGTATGTTTGTGAGAAAATAAACCTTCGAACATGTACATAAAATTTGAACTAGTGTAGGTAAAACTATATTTTTCTATTGGTAGACGTAATAACTTCCGGTGCTTTTAATAATAACATCATTCTGGAGGTTTCCGCAAGTCTTACATAGGGACGAGGAGCGGTTACGTGGGTGGTACGACTGGGGTTGCTTTTTCATGCACTAACACTACACGACAAGTTTTCATTACGGCGATAAGTGATCATTTCATCTTGGGGAACGCATTTCTAAAGTGCTCGTTACTTGATAATATGCCATAATACTTACGCAGGATATTAAGAGTGTTTGGGAGCAGATTTGAGTATTTCGTTATAAATGCTAGCGGCTAGTGGGCCGTGCTTTAGGGCATTTTGTGGGTAGTGCTGATTTCCTAATTACCACACTTCGTTTGAGGTCTTGTACAGGTAGTTTCTCTCAACTAAAGTCGCCTTTAGGTTGCTCAAGTGCTGAACGCTGTCACCGTCGCCGCTACAAATCTTTCTGATACGCCTTGTCTGCCGCTCCACAGCGTGGTGAGCTGCCACGCGACATCGCCGACGACTTGGCCACCACAGAATGGGCACCTCGACGTACGTTGCGTTCGCCGTCGCCTGGGCGCTACGGTTCCCTCAGCGACGACAGCAGTACAGCGGCCCTAACCGGGGCCGTTCCGCGAGCCCATATCCGGAAAACTAAGGGCAGCAACAGATGGAGGTGCTGTTGCTGCACGACGAACTACCGAAGATCCTCCGCCGCCGATGACGATGCTGTGACGAAACCTTCAGAACACGACGCGAACCAGACAGAACGCTGACGACGAAATCTCGCGGACCGAAGAAGACCCGACGACGCAACGGGAAGCAGCGGAACAAACCGACGCAGCCGTGACCCAACCGCCACGCAAGACGACGAACTAGCGACCTCGACGTTCTCATCGACGGCCACAACGTCACCGCTGTCGTCGATACTGGAGCCGACTATTGCGTCATTAGTGGGCCTTCGCCACGAAGTTGAAGAAAGTTAAGACTGCTTGGGAAGGCCCCGAAATCCGTACCGCTGGACACCATCTAATAACACCGTCTGGAGTCTGCACAGCAAGAGTCACAATCAATAATCGCACGTATCCTGCGAGTTTCGTAATCTTGCAACACTGCTCCAGGGACGTCATATTTGGCATGGACTTCTTAAACCATCACGGCGCCGTAATCGAGTTAAGAACAAAGTCGATAATCCTATCGTCGGACAAAACGACACCGCCGGATACGAATCCATGTCAACATGCCCTGAACGTGCTCGAGGATCAAGTTACCATCCCGCCTCGCTCAGCGTCGTAATTCCCGTCAGCACCGAAAAAGCTGAAGACATCGAAGGTGTCATCGAGAGCGAGCAGCGTTGCTGCTACACCGTGACATCTGCGTCGCAAGGGGCATTGCTCGGTTGCATGAAGGAAAAGGAAGCGTGATGCTAACAAATTTCAGACAGAATACAGACACCTACTGGCAAATCGAAGTCGACGAGAGAGACCGAGAAAAGACTGCCTTTATAACACCGAACGGCCTGTTCGAGTTTAAGGTCATGCCTTTTCGTCTTTGCTCGGCACCTGCGACTTTTCAACGCGTTCTGGATACAGTGCTGGCTGGCTTGAAGTGGTAGACGTGCCTTGTGTACTTGGACGACGTCGTTCGAAGGTACTTATGCGGAGTGTGAAATAAGAAATGTTTGCACGACTTGTCCCCAATCCTCCCAAGACGGCCGCCGAATTGCTCACTGAGGTATAACTACTGAGAAGATATTTGACATGTGGACGAAACAATATAAGCGCTCTGCGCTCTCCGCGATCTATCCCGAAGTACAGTCGCTGGCCATCAACTACTCGCGCCAGACGATCAAAGCGGTTGTGCGCGAAGAGCTGCGCAAAATGTCCTGGATGGCAAACCCAGGTGCATCAATGCCGAATTGTTCGCAGAGGAAGTAAAGCAACCTGGGGAGCACTGAACCAGAGAAGACTGACCACAAAGCGATGAGCAGTGCTGCTTTTCCGACCGTGTCCTCTCCGCGCCGTCGTCGAGACCCCACACAGCCGCAGTACCGTGCCAGACACGCGCCGCCACCAATGCATAACCATCCGCTGTGGCCAGCGTACATGCTAAAGAAAATTCGACATTTGGCGCGCCCCTGACAACCGCCCGATCTGCTACTACTCCCGGGAAGCCGGCCACACCTACCGCCGCTGCCAGTACCACCAGATGTGTCTACGCGGCTTTGCCGTCAACGCACCGGGTCCACAGCGTGGTGCTCGCCCACGCCACTTCGCCGACTACCTGGCTGACACTGAATGGAGATCTCGACGTCCGTCGCATTCGCCAACACCAGGACGCTACCCGTCACCGCCATGCCCGCAGTACCGCGGCCCTACACGGGGCCGTTCCGCGAGCCCATATCCGGTAAACTAAGGGCAGGCCGATGGAGGTGCGGTTGCTGTGCGACCAAATACCGAAGATCCTCTGCCGCCGACAACGATGCCACGACGAAACCTAAACAACATGTCGCAAGCGTAACGGAGCCCTAACGACGAAACTCAGGTCTTCTCCCGGCGGCCGGGAGAAGACCTGACGACACCACGTAGAAGAAACGGAACTAGTCGAGGTAATCGTGATCAAAAGCCACGACCCAACCGCAACGCAAAACGATAACTAGCGAGCTCGACGTTCTTATTGACGTATTGACGGCCACAATATCACCGCTCTCGTCGACACTGGAGCCGACTATTCCGACCTCAGGGGCCCGTTCGCCGCGATCTTGAAAAAAATTAAGACAGCCTGGGAAGGCCCCGAAATCCGAACAGCTGGAGGCCATCTAGTAACACCGTCTGGAGTCTGCACGTCAAGAGTCACTATCAACAATCGGACTTATCCTGCGAGCTTCGTTGTACCGGGGATGTTGTACTTGGCACAGACTTAAGACATCAGGGCGCATCATCGACTTCAGAAAAAGTCGATAATTCTATCATCAGACAAAGCGGCGCCACTGGATGCGAGCCCATGTCACCGTACCTTCACTGAGCTCGGGCATCAAGTCACCATTCCGCCTCACTCCAGCGTCACAACTCCCGTCACTACCGAAGAATCTCAAGACATCGAAGGCGTCCTTGAAAGCGATCCGCGTTTCTGCTAGTCCGTGGCATTTGTGTTGCAAGAGGCATTCTTAGGTTGCATGAAGAAACGGGAGCATGATGTTAACGAACTTCAGCCAAGAATACTGAGATCTGAGCAGGGGCATGACGACTGCACAAATCGAAGAAATCATGGCCGTCAGGGATGCGTTTGCCTTTTCAGATTTTCACGAAGCTACGAGGACGAGCCCAATACCTCAACCATATTTCGACGTCAACCCAAGTCTCCTCCCTCGCCAACAGCAACAGCTCCGTTGCCTTGTGCAGCAATGGAACGACTGTTTCTCATCGTCATCAAGGGTTCGACAAATGCCACCTTGCTAAGCGCCGCATCACAGCGGAAGAGGAGCGTTCGACCAGTCCGTCAGAGTCCCTACAGCGTTTCATCGCGAGTACGAGAAGCTATCTGCAGCATGACATAATATAGTACGAAATGCTGGCAGCATGACATAATATAGCCTTCGAATAGTCTGTGGGCATCAACAGTAGTCTTGATGAAGAAGAAGAATGCCACTCTGCGTTTTTGTGTTGATTACCGTCGCCGAACAAGATCACGAACATGGACGTTTATCCACTTCGCACGGATACACGACGCTTGGATCGACTCTGTATCGCAAAGTACTTTTTGCGATAGATCTCAGGACGGGCTATTTGCAAACTAAAGTTGACAAGAGAGACCGCGAGAAGACGCCCTTTATAACACCGGACGACCTATTTCAGTTCAAGGTCATGCCATGTGGTCGTTGCTCTTGGCCTGCGACGTTCCAGCGCGGTATGGACACAGCGCTGACTGGATTAAAGTGGCACACGTGTCTTATCTACGTGGATACGTCGTCGTCATTGCTCCTAACATTGAAGAACATCCCCGACGCCCTAGAAGAGTCCTTCAGGTAATCAGGGCATCTGGGTTTCCGCCTAAAGCGGAGAAGCGCCGATTCGCGTACGAAAAGCTCCTCTTCCTAGAACACGTCATCAGCAACTCCAGAGTCCGCCCCGACCCGCAGAAGACAGCCGCCATCGGTACATTTCTCGCCACCCGCCGCGAGACACGCCATGGCGTGGATTTCTCGGCCTGTGTGCCTATACAGGCGGTTCGTCAAAAAACTCAGCGCGCATCCCCTAGCCACTCACTAAAATGACCAAGACCAACGTCGATTTTACATGGAAAGTGCTGCGTGAAGAAGTATTCCGAGAACTTAAATGACACCTGAAGTCACCATTGATTCTGGCGCACTTCGACAAAAACGTATAGCAACCGCGCCGAGCGAGCGTGCTCGGCGCTCGGAGTCCACGTTCGCATCGTGTTGTGTTTACAGTGCGGTCACGGAGAGTGGCCTGGGAACTCGAGTTACGGCGGCCGGGTCGGCCGGGTGTTGTAAACACAGCCGCCGGGCCGAAGCTACGCCAGTCGCCCCGTGGCTGCTGCCTCGTTCGCCCTCGCAGCGCTTTTGCTAAAATATACGAGTTCTTATCGTAGACGGCCTTTGTCTTTCTTTACTTGTGAACACGCAATATCATCGCGCAACCAACGCCCTGGACGTCTACAAACGTGTATACAAAAAGTTACACCATCTCCCGCTAAAGGGGACCATGAGTAGATGCGAAGCCGGAGCACTTGCACGATCGCGTTCCGTTGGCGTTCGTTGGGCATGCTACCGAGCTCGCGTCGTGGAACGCGAAGAGCGACGCTACGCGCATCGTATCTTCATCTAGCCTGGCCGTTAATTCTCACAGGGCGAGCGGGGAACGCGGTCGACAGGCGGGCGAGAGGGGGCAGCGTAGGAGAGGGGAGAGAAGGGGAGGGGACGCGCATGCGCTCCGAGTTCATCGGGGCGTTGCCGCAGAGAGAATTTCGGCATGTCTAGCCCGCGTTTGAGAGGAAGAGTGGAAAGGGGGAGGGGAGAGGTGAAGTGGAGAGGGGTATGGGAGAGGGGAGGGAGAGGAAAAGTGGGAGGGGAAGTGGAGAAGGTGGGTGGAGAGGGGAAATGGGAGAGGGTAGATGACAGAAGGAATGGTGAGGGGGAGTGGAGAGGAGGTGTGTGGATAGTGTGGTCACGCCGCACACCACCACCGGATTGAGCTCCGCCTTAAGATACTTCGCATCTAATAGACAGTGACGCAAGCTGTGTAGAAAATGGCGCCGTACTTGTACATTGAACAGAAGTTCGAGAAAGGGCCATTGCTACGGTAGTCGGTCGCTATCAAAGGTGAAATGAAATTATTCGATGTTAGAAAAAGCCTGCCTTGCCACCATAAGGGGTAGGCTACATCAAAGTCTCGCGCCTACCTATACGGCTGGCCCCTTTCAAGGTCGTGAGCGACTGCCACGCTTTGTGTGGCTAACAAGTTTAAAGGAGCCTTCAGATCACCTCACACGATGGAGCCTGTGACTTCCAGAATTCGACGTTACCGTCGTTTGCAAGTCCGGACGTAAGCACTCTGACGCCGACTCATTGTCCCTCGCACCTGCTGATCCACCGCCGCATGATTATCTTGACGAATAACGCTTCTTGGGGCCCATAAGTGCCGGCGACTTCGCCGAACAGCGAAGCGAGCCGGAACTGAAAAGCCCGGCAGAGTGCTTGGAAAGCATGACAGCCGTTGTACCCAAGGTGCTCAGGCGAGGATTGCCGCTATTTTTCTTGCAAAATCGCGTCCTCGTAAAGAAAAACACGCCAGGCCTGCGCGGATAGCGCAGCACAGTCATAGCGAAAGCTGGAAGAGCGGCATTTCTACAGCCCGTTATAAACTCTCTTGTGGCTATTAATACAAGTACACTAGCAACGTACCCACTGCTCCACAAATCATAATTTTTGTGAAGTTGCGAAGCACCCACCACGACATTATTCGTCATTCTGCGGAGAAGCGAGGTACCATCCGTAAGGCATGATGTGCACTTTGTTGATGTGACGGTTGATGAAGATGAAGAATATGGCTGAGCCCTTTGTAATGGGTTGGAAGCTTTAAAAGACCCACTAGTTACGTAATTTGCGTTGTGTGACGCCCGGTCGTTATTTAACTGTCGCACCACTCTCTACAACATACGTTAACGTGAAAAAGAGAGAGAGAGAGAATTAACTTTATTGAGACCATGAGGAAATGGATCATGGGAGCCTTATGGGCTTCCTTGGCAACTAATAGAAGTGCACTTGCGAGGAACCCATTATGCTATAAATCATCATAATTTTTGTGAAGTGGGAAGCAGCCACTATGCAGTTTTTCGTCATTCTGCGGAGAACCGTGGTACCCGCTAAATACCTGAAAGACATTATGTTCACATTGTTGATTCTGTGGCTGATGACGATGAAGAATTAATGGCAGATCCCTTTGTAATGAGTTGGAAGCATTCAGCAACGCTCTCGCTGCGCAGTTCGCGTTGTGTGATGCCTGGTTACAGAATTCACTTTGTGTGACTCCTGGTTGTTATATTAATCTTCTACCCCACTACATTACATATGTTAATGTGGTTCCTTCCGACATCAAGCCTGTGGAGGGTCATTTTGCAAAGCATTTTCAAGCACCGCCATGGCTCTGTCACCAGGAACATTCTCGGAAGATATTCGCAAGGCTAGGCGTAAGCTGGAAGTTTTTGACATTGAGCGTTATAAAGGGGCTATAATTCGAGCTCGTGCAGAAAAATTGTTGGTTGGTGAAGCACCAACAAAACGGTCACTGGGTGAAGAGAAGAGATATACCCGCAAAAATACTGTAGAGGAAATACATCACAATGGTGTCGTTTACACAGATAATAAGGGAATAGAAAACGTTTTTTCTAACTACTATCGAGATCTGTTTAAGCGATCGGAGGTTGACATAGGAATGTTTAGGGAGAAATTCTTACCTTTGATGTCAAAAGTGCCCGAAAGTCTTGTTGTAGGGTTGGAACTGCCCATTTCAAATTTGGAAGTTGAAAGAGCTATTGAGCGGCTAAACCCAGGAAAGTCTCCTGGACCAAATGGGTTGAGCGCAGCCTTTTACAAAACGTTTAAGTCAGATTTTTCCCCAATTTTGACTTGTCTCTTCAATGAAGCTTACAAGTATAAGATGTTGCCTCCCACCTTTCTGACGGCGCACACTATTCTAATCCCCAAAACAGATGATAAAACTAAACTCCGCTTTATAAAATCGCATCGCCCATTAGCTTAACAAATGTAGATTACAAGATCTTCATGAAAATATTAGCTAAGCGATTACAAGGTGTAATAAAGGAAATAGTAGGTCCACACCAGACGTGTGGAATGAAAGGACGCACAATTGCGACCAATATACATAAGGCCAGATCTGTTCTGGAGTGCTGCGATGCGACTGAGACATGTGTAGCAATGCTTCAGTTGGATTTAGAGAAAGCTTTTGATCTTGTGTCACATGATGTCCTGATGAGTGTCTGGATTTTGTAAACGTAGGCTGCATTATCAAAGAGGGAGTGGCTATGGCATATAAGGGCTGTACAACGCAACTCATTGTTAATAAGTTGGTGGGGGCGCGCATTAACTTGCAACGCTCCGTGCGTCAGGGTTGCCCTCTTTCACCATTGTTGTTCAGTTTGTTTTTAGAGCCTTTCTGTGTGAGTGTGATGAACAGCAGTGCCATCCGCGGATTCAAACTGCATGAGAATGAAGTACGATTACTTGCATATGCTGATGATGTGGCAGTTTTTTGTTCAGATTGCGAGAGTGTTAACGAAGTGGTCTATATTGCGAAACAGTTTTGTACGGCTAGTGGAAGTTCGGTAAACTGGGAAAAGTGCTTGGGATGTTGGCATGGGGATTGGCCTTCCACTCCAGTCGTTTTTGCCTTCATGCCATGGGTGAATCAGCCTGCGAAATATTTGGGTGTACCACTAGAACTTTATCGTGACAGTGAGCCGTACTGGCGGCGGCAAGCCACTGAAGTGCGTGAAAAAGTGGGTAATGTTAGAGGATGGGACTTTTCTATTTTGACGCGGGCCACCATATGTAATCTTTTCTTTGTCTCTAAACTCTGGTACACATTACAGGTTTTACATTGCTCGCGTATAAACGTGCAAAAGCTGCACCGTGTGTTTGCAGTATTTATATGGGGATCAGTGTGGGAACGGTCTAATCGCACTAATCTTTTTCGTCGTGTTCGGTTCGGTGGTCTTAGTCTGTCACATTTGTTTTTAAGACAGGTCGTTAGTCGTTTTATGTTTCTGCGAGACACAAGAGACCCGTTTCTACGTGCAGTTATTCAGCTGAGGCTTGGAAGAGTTTTACCTTCACTCGTTGTCAGCTCGGACTATGTGCATGGGGCGCTTTATGGTTATCTAAAAGAAGTAGTTGGTGCATGCAATTTTTTATTGGCACGTTTCTCTAGCGAATATCTAGCAGGAGTAAAACGAAAAAGGTTGTATAGAGACCTTCTCGACATTGTTTTACCGGTACCACTTTACAGGAGTTTGTATCCTGCTGGACGTGGCGAAACTGTACTGGCCAGAGTAAAAAAAATGGCTGTCCCATCTAGTTCAAAATCATTTTTCTTTAAGCTCCATACAGGGACTCTAGAAGTTAAAACGTGGATGCATGAAAGGGGACTGTTTGTACCGTGGGGAACGCACTGTTTTCTCTGTTGTAAACCTGAAACCATCGAACATGTCTTTCTGGATTGTTGGGAAGGGGTGTTCTTCTGGGACATACTGCAGAGAACTATAAAAAAAAGATTTACCGATTGATGCCTACGGGATCAGGTTTTTACCAGTTAATGAAGACGATGGAGCACCTTATGATACTGTTATGTTGCTCGGCCTTCACAGTATTTGGAAAAAAGTACATGGCAGTCCGCCATGCCGACATCAATACACCGCCCATTCGTGAATATTTCCGCCAAATGATCACGAAGTTTATCGAAGAGTGTAAAACTAAAGACCCAATTCCAGAGTGGCTCGAACATCTTGAGCCACTTATCCGTATAAAGGAATTCTAGTCTCTATGTAACCATTCCGGTCTTTACCTCTGTATGTACTGTTTATGCACTGTAATATTATTGTATGATGTGCAAAAGTCAGTAATAAAGAAAAAAAACCGCCATGGCTCTGAGGTAGAACACTGGGCTCCCACGCAGAAGGCCTAGGTTCGAACCTCGATCCATCTCAGATATTTTTTCTTATTTCGTTTTTTTTTTCTATTTCGAGCGATAGCGTATACACACGGTATGCACTGATAGCGGCGAACAGAGCGTCGGCCGTCGATCAGCTGACAAGGGGTGCAACGCGTCCGCATTTATACATGTGCCGTCGAATACTCCAGCGTTATCGCTGGTTGTCGCGCAAGCTCTAGAATAAGCTCGAGTGTTCGCGTCTTGCGCGAAATCTTAAGAAGAAGATCTAAAATAATCGTGAAGCTTCTCGAACAATGAGGCTTGCGCTGAGCGTTGCTGACAGTCTTTGTGGGCGGAAACCGTACACAGCAAAAGTGATAATACGAAAGGCACGTGGCAATGCCCCCCTCTGAAAAAAGCATCGTCCCGATGCTTAAAACAGAACACGTGGGGGGGGGGGGGGGGCATGGCATACAACAATGAATAAAAACGATAAAGCAAGAAAGTACAATAGACAAAAGCACAAGCAATATATACAATAAACAATAAGCACAAGCAAGAAAGTACAATAATAAAGCAAAAGTAGAGTCCTCAGATTCACTAACACGCGTAATATGGCTTGAGGCGCACTACATGGACGACTTCAGGTCGGGCACGGCGCCGCTGAGAGTTCGTAATGCCGTCAGGGACAGCCTCGTAGTCGAGTGCGCCGAGGCGTCGAAGTGCGCTGTACGGTCCGAAGTATCGTCGAAAAAGCTTCTAAGTTCCCGTCGGCGTATTGGCGTCCATACCCATACACGGTCACCGGGTTAGTATTCCACAGTGTTGTAGGCGTTACTGAAAAAAAGTAACTAAATACGTTACCCGTTACACTATAAAAAAAGGAACGCGTTACCGCCCTACGTTACCTACAAAAAAATGTAACGCGTTACCGTTACCGTTACCGAAAAAAAGTAACGGACGTTACCTCTGCCGTTACTCCGCAATCATAAATTATAATCGATGTGTCTTTGCTCCACGAACCCACAATAGCAATAATTTAAATCTGAAATTTGTTTCACATAAAAATTCTAACCCAAACAACGAATATACCCAAAATTCTGATCTAATGAGTATTACTTGCACAAATGTACCGGACCTCAGCAATGGTATAGGGGCTTAAAGTTGCCTTTAGAGTTACGTGTGATGGCTTCTGACTCTGACACATGGTGAAGCCGTTTTTGTCAATGTGACATTATACAGAATATGAGAGTCAATCATCAACGCTATTCGCAAAGAAAGCATCTATGAAATCTCAAGAAATTTACAATAATTCTGATGGTGTGCTTCTGCTAGCAAAATAAATGCGCGAATTTTGTAGTAATAAGGAAATGCTTAAACGGGCTAGTTACGTAAAAAAAATATCTGTGCATAAACATTTTTTGTTCACTTTAACCTGTACATTTACCGCAAAAATTGCGAGCGTTTATGTGAGGGTGTTCAAGATCAGCCTCACTCGCTCAGGAGTTCAATAACCAGAAACTTCGCTGCAGTTGCAGATAGAAAAAGCAAAATTTATTTTCTAAAACAAAGTTGATAGGCCTTATCAACTTTGTAGCTACTATAAAACGTCGCATATTTAGACATTTTTCAAAAACAGTTTCCTTAGCTCTACAAGTTTCAAACAATGTTACTTTACTCTTTGTTGCGCATACATTTCATACACAAAATATCTTCTTTGTAACGATAATATTTCTGTTTACAACGTCGTGAACTTTCGAGAACGACAGGCAATGAAATTGGTCCCTCCGGATTGAATGTGTTTCATATTTTTCCCTCGTAAATTATGCAGTTAATAAGGAAATTAAGTTCCTTTTCGGGCTACTGGCATGGGACATGCATAAAATATAAAATACTCAATTAAACTTAAAATGTTTGTTTTCGGATCCGTGTCGATCTCTCGTGGAATCACTCGTTTGCAATAACCACGATTAGTACACTAACTGCGGTAATGTTTGCCGTGTAGCTACCTGTAACCGTGGTTAGCCGTAACCGTAGTTAGCTTAACCGCGGTTAAGGCTGTTCGTGTGACAGCGGTATTAAGGTAGTGAGTAAAAAAAAGGATTTTTTTTGCGTTACAAGAAAAAGTTCTACGTTTCGCGTCCCGCTCGCACTCTTTTTCAGGGTTTTCTTCCAGCCGGGGGTCACGCCAATTCTCCACAATAAGGCAGACTCTTGATCGGCAGCGCACCTATAGACCGGTTGACGTTACCGGCTGTCGCCTGGATCGGCCAGAATTCCACAGAAAGCCGCTTAAGTCGACGACGTGGGAGTTGTCGAATTCGTCGTTTACCATGCTATGCTCAGCGAGTGTACTCCTTTGTCACGCGAACTTGCGGGCATCGTTTTTATGTTGTCGCAGCCTTTCGCGGGAGTTCTTTGTTTCCCCCACGTACAAAATTTCACGACCAGCACGTGGTATGGAGTAAACCAGCCCCTGCTCTTTCTCTTCGGCCGGCCTATCATTTGGGCACGAAAAGGCGCAGGTGCCAGCAATCAACCTGCTACATCCACTTCCACGAGAAGCATGTCTGTACAGTTTCTCATGGCGAATTATGCGGCTTTCATCAAGCTTTGTGTGGCGATGGCCAAAACCTCCACACAAGGAGTCGGCGCGTCTTAAGAAATTGGTCCCAACAATTTCCACAAAAAAGAAAAGCGATTCCGCCCGCGCTTTCTTGGTCAATGCCTGGCAGGCCAACAGCAGTCCGACGCTGCGACAAAAGAGTTTGTCGGGGCGAGCTCTGAGAAGACTGCACCCCCAGGATGAAAAAGTAACGAGTAACGTGACACCACACGTTACCGAAAAATGTTAACGTAAGTACGTTACCCGTTACAGTTTCTAAATTGTAACGAGTACGTTACTAAGTTACCGAAAAAAGTAACGCGTTACCGGTAACGCCGTTACTTGTAACGCGTTACCGCCAACACTGGTATTCCATGTGGCGTTGTCGAAGGTTGTAGCGGCGGCTGTCAGTCGTCTGCTGGTTCTTGATCCGTAGGCGGGCAAGCTGTCGTGCTTCTTCGGCGCGCTGTAGGTAGGTAGGTGGTCACGTCGATGTTTTCCTCGTCGGTCACGTTTGGTAACATGGCGTCGAGCGTCGTTGCCGGGCTCCATCCGTAGACCAACTTGTATGGCGTCATCTGCGTCGTTTCTTGTACGGCCGTGTTGTACGCGAAGGTCACGTACGGAAGAATGGCGTCCCACGTCTTGTGTTCGACGACGACCTACATGGCCAGCATGTGGGCGATGGCCTTATTTAGACGCTCGGTGAGGCCGTTGGTCTGTGGGTGGTACGCGGTGGTCCGGCGGTGGCTTGTGTGGCTGTATTCCAAGATCGCCTGAGTTAGGTCAGCCGTAAACGCCGTACCTCTGTCGATGATGAGAACCTTTGGGGCGCCGTGTCGAAGGACGATGCTCTCAACGAAGAACTTGGCTACCTCAGCGGCACTGCCTTTGGGCAGGGCTTTTGTTACGGCGTAGCGGCTGAGGTAGTCGGTAGCCACGACGATCCATTTATTTCCGCAATCGACGCTGGGAACGGCCCCAGGAGGTCCATCCCGATCTGCTAGAATGGTCGCCAAGAAGGCTTGATCGGCTGAAGGAAGCCTGCTGGTCTTGTGGGCGGTGTCTTCCGTCGCTGATAGTCTCGGCACGTCTTAACGCAGCGAGTGACGTCAGCGGGAAGGCGCGGCCAGTAGTACATTTTCTGTACTCGTGCGAGCGTGCGGGAAAGTCCGAGGTTTCCAGCCGTCGGGTCGTGGAGCAGCGCATTCAGACTTTCTGGTCGCAGTCCCGAAGGTACAACGATAAGGTAGCTGGATCGGGCCGGAGAGAAGTTCTTCTTCACGAGGACGTTGTTTTTCAAGGAAAATGATGCCAATTCTCGCCAGAATAATTTTGGGACAACGATGGTCCTGCCCTCCATGTATTCCACTAGGCCCTTCAGTTCCGGGTCGGCTCGCTGTCGTTCGGCGAAGTCGTCGGAACTAATGGCGCCCAAGAAGCTGTCATCGTCCTGGTTGTCGGGCGGTGGTGGGTCGACGGGGGCACGAAACAATAAGTCAGCATCGGAATGTTTCCTTCCGGACTTGTA
Source organism: Rhipicephalus sanguineus (assembly GCF_013339695.2). NCBI lineage: Eukaryota > Metazoa > Arthropoda > Arachnida > Ixodida > Ixodidae > Rhipicephalus > Rhipicephalus sanguineus. Next base: position 98,878 of record NW_023615019.1, read on the forward strand.
CACGAAGGTAATGTCGAATTATTGAAGCATTAGGCTCCACCGTGCGAGGAGACCTGAAGGGTCCTTCAAGTTAGCTAGCCAACACAAGGCGTGATGGTCGCTCACAACTTTGAAGGGCCTGCCTAAGAGGTAGGGGCGAAAGTTTGACGTAGCCCGCATGATGGCGAGGCACTCCTTTTCTGTTGTGGAATAGTTGGCTTCTGCCTTAGACAGCGACCGGCCAACATAACTCATAACCCTTTCCAGTCCGTCCGTCCGCTGCACAAGGACGGCGCCGAGTCCTACGCTGCTTGCATCGGTGTCAATCTCCGTATCAGCGTATTCGTCGAAATGCGCAAGTATCGGAGGCGTCTGCAGGCGTCGTTTCAGTTCATGAAATGCTTCGACTTGCGCTGTTGGCCACCTGAATTCAACGTCGGTCTTCGTGAGCTGCGTTAGTGGCTCGGCGATCCGTGAAAAATCTTTGACAAAGCGTCTGTAATAGGCGCACAAGCCAAGAAATCGGCGCACGGCCTTCTTGTCGGTAGGTGGCGGGAAAGCGGCGATGGCAGTTGTCTTCTGCGGGTCTGGGCGCACTCCAGTCTTGCTGATCACGTGACCAAAAAACAAGAGCTCTACGTACGCGAAGCGGCACTTTTCTGGCTTCAGGGTGAGCCCGGAGTTCCTGATTTATTGAAGTACGGATTCAACGAGCTGGGGGTGTTCGTCGAAGTTCGAGGAAAACACAACTACGTCGTCCAAGTAAACAAGGCAAGTTTGCCACTTCAAGGCAGCTAATACTGTATCCATGACTCGTTGGAAAGTCGCAGGTGCCGAGCAAAGACCGAAGGACATGACCTTGGATTCGAACAGGCCGTCCGGTGTTATGAAGGCAGTCTTTTCTCGGTCTCTCTCATCGACTTCGATTTGCCAGTAGCCGGTCTTGAGGTCCATCGAAGAAAACTATTTCGCGTTGTGGAGTCGATCCAGGGCGTCGTGTATACGTGGGAGAGGGTACACGTTCATTTTTGTTATTTTCCTCAGGCGACGATAATCGACGCAGAAACGTAGGCCCCCATACTTCTTCCTCCCTAACACCACAGGTGACGCCTACGGACTCTAGGACGGCTGCATGATGTCGCGTA